>NC_139643.1:21129797-21154797 GCF_964638095.1 Poromitra crassiceps | reverse complement strand
ACAGTACTTGTGTAAGCCTACAGTACTTGTGTAAGCCTACAGTACTTGTGTGGACCTACAGTACTTGTGTAAGCCTACAGTACTTGTGTGGACCTACAGTACTTGTGTGGACCTACAGTACTTGTGTGGACCTACAGTACTTGTGTGGACCTACAGTACGTGTGTGGACCTACAGTACTTGTGTGGACCTACAGTAATTGTGTAGGCCTACAGTACTTGTGTGGACCTACAGTACGTGTGTGGCCCTACAGTACTTGTGTGGACCTACAGTACTTGTGTAGGCCTACAGTACTTGTGTAAGCCTACAGTACTTGTGTAAGCCTACAGTATTTGTGTGGACCTACAGTACTTGTGTGGACCTACAGTACTTGTGTGGACCTACAGTACTTGTGCGGACCTACAGTACTTGTGTAAACCTACAGTACGTGTGTAGGTCTACAGTACTTGTGTAGGACCCTCACTATCAAATATGCTATCTGGCCCCACCATGACAAACAATGTCATCTCCACTTTTCTATCTCCTTCTCCCATACCAGACCTCACTTCATTATCTCTTCCCACACTCATCTTCTCGCTTTCTCTCTCTCTATCTCTCTCTCTCTCTTATATAGGCTACACAGGATCTTTTCATACATCGATCTTCCACTCTCTGTTGACTCTATCTGCTTTATGTTAGCGCACTGAGCAAATTGTCTCATTTGTAGCTACCTACTTTATTTATTTTATGTATGGATTATTTACCACACAAAAAGATTGCACCGTAGATGTCCGTGTAGTAGCTTCCTGTTGACGCCAGGGCTTCTCCTGCATCGTCTGCTGCAGTCGTACTCAAAACACACTTTTCTATAAGCGAGGGGGCATAATGATGCGGAGGAGCATAATGGCGGTCGAGGCGTGGAGCCGCTGGGTGAATCGATGGCGGTGGGCGCGTCGACGCGTGATGAATTGAGGAGTTAATCGGCCAGACGTCTCTAATGGCCCGACATGAGAATGAAAAATAATAATGAATTAGTGGGAAGAAAAGCTGTAGTCTGTATCCATCTGCCAGGGTCTTGTGTGCTATTGATTGGACCCAGGCACTTAAAGTCTGCTGTATCGCCTGCCTGGGTACATGGTATCACATCGCCTGCCTGGGTGCATGGTATCACATCGCCTGCCTGGGTGCATGGTAGCACAGGCTGACTTCAGCTGGGCTAGGGCATTCTGCCTGACACACACGTGTCCACAAATGTCCTCAGGCAACCCTTTATTATGCACCTGATTCTTTCTACAATAGTTTAACAAAATTAAGGACTTAACCATAGGGTATGTGAAGGAGGTATTGGACTTATCTTATCCATAGGGTATGTGAAGGAGGTATTGGACTTATCTTATCCATAGGGTATGTGAAGGAGGTATTGGACTTATCTTATCCATAGGGTATGTGAAGGAAGTATTGGACTTATCTTATCCATAGGGTATGTGAAGAAGGTATTGGACTTATCTTATCCATAGGGTATGTGAAGGAAGTATTGGACTTATCTTATCCATAGGGTATGTGAAGAAGGTATTGGACTTATCTTATCCATAGGGTATGTGAAGAAGGTATTGGACTTATCTTATCCATAGGGTATGTGAAGGAAGTATTGGACTTATCTTATCCATAGGGTATGTGAAGGAGGTATTGGACTTATCTTATCCATAGGGTATGTGAAGGAAGTATTGGACTTATCTTATCCATAGGGTATGTGAAGGAGGTATTGGACTTATCTTATCCATAGGGTATTTGAAGGAGGTATTGGACTTATCTTATCCATAGGGTATTTGAAGGAGGTATTGGACTTATCTTATCCATAGGGTATGTGAAGAAGGTATTGGACTTATCTTATCCATAGGGTATGTGAAGGAGGTATTGGACTTATCTTATCCATAGGGTATGTGAAGAAGGTATTGGACTTATCTTATCCATAGGGTATGTGAAGGAGGTATTGGACTTATCTTATCCATAGGGTATGTGAAGGAGGTATTGGACTTATCTTATCCATAGGGTATGTGAAGGAAGTATTGGACTTATCTTATCCATAGGGTATGTGAAGGAGGTATTGGACTTATCTTATCCATAGGGTATGTGAAGGAGGTATTGGACTTACCTTATCCATAGGGTATGTGAAGGAGGTATTGCAGCTCGCAGCTGTTAATGCACTCAAACCTCCAGTTTT
The DNA here is from genome assembly GCF_964638095.1 of Poromitra crassiceps. NCBI lineage: Eukaryota > Metazoa > Chordata > Actinopteri > Beryciformes > Melamphaidae > Poromitra > Poromitra crassiceps. The sequence goes on along the minus strand of NC_139643.1, from coordinate 21,152,599 downwards.
GGAGTTGCAATAAAAACGTGGAAAGTGAGTCAGCGGAGGGGAACACTTTGAGCTGTGCTGTACTGTCATGACTGCTTGGAGAGTCACAGAGTCACTTTGTTGCTCTCTGGGAGGCGTCCTGATTCACTTTGAAGCTCTGCATGGGCCGGGCTCATTTGGCAGAGTCAGTGAGTGGATATATTTAGGCTCTTTAGGGCCTCCTGAGGCTGCCGTATGGACTGGTAAAAGGGACACCATAGAGGGGAAGGATTTATGCACGTTGATGCTTGATGAGCGGGATACGCCACTTTTTCGGGAGTTTTGCTCATTTGCCATACCCCCGGTACACCATGCCTTTACCGTCACTGTCTGAGCAGTATACAGTGAGCTACAGTCGTGAAGTTAGTAAGTATTGCCATAGAATGGACACCAATGGTACTCTGAAAACGACGTTTCACGTACCTATGGATTAATATTTCTTCAATTCTGCCTTTATCAACTGGATAAAAATCATTTATAATGATCCAAAATCACGTATTAGAGTGAATGGATGTTGCTCGGATTTCTTCCCTATTAGAAGGGGGGTGAGACAGGGGGATTGTCTTAGCCCTCTACTGTTCGCTCTGAGTATTGAACCGCTGGCAGAGACTATAAGACAAAATACAGAAATCTGTGGAATAACTGATGATGGACATAAAGAACACAAAACCTCGCTATTTGCGGATGATTTACTTGCCTTTATCAGCAAACCTTCATCTTCTATACCTGCTTTGTTGAAGGACTTAAATGATTATGGAAAAATTTCAGGTTTTTTGATCAATGAAACTAAATCTGTTGCAATGATGCTTTCGGGAGAGAGGCCAAGTGGACTAGAGGAAAGAGTTAAATTTCAATGGACCAAGAAAGGTTTCCGATACTTAGGAGTGATATTAACACCATCAACATCCCATTTATTTAAGGCCAACTATGACAAATTGATTTCAGAGATAAGACGAGACTTGAAAAAGTGGGAGCTCTTGCCTCTGACATTAATGGGTAGAGTGGAAATTACGCGAATGAATGTACTGCCACGCTTGCTTTTCTTATTTCAATCACTTCCAATGAATATTACAAAATTTGTTTTTAAGACCTTAGACAAGATGATTTCAAATTTTGTTTGGCAAAATAAAAAGGCAAGAATAAGTTATAAAAGGTTACAAAGTTCTAAAGGAGATGGAGGTTTAAATTTACCTAATATGTTACATTTCTACTGGGCAGCACCACTTAAAACAATAATGTCATGGATTACAGAAGATAAAGACTCCATTTGGGTGGAAATGGAACAGAACTCTTCTCCAGTACCACTAGGCTCTCTACCATTTATGAGCCAGAAAGAATGGAAAAAACTAAGAATAAAAAATGAATGGGTAGAGAACACTTTGAAAATATGGACAAAAATAAGGACTAAGTTAAGATTGTCAAACTCAATATCAAGAGCTACTAAAATTGCATTAAACCCAGACTTTCAACCAGCCAGTTTGTATACAGGCTTTAAGAAATGGATGGATAGGGGACTGGTGTATATTGGCCAACTATTCGATGGGCAAACACTAAAATCATTTGAACAAATTAGTGAGGAATTTAATCTACCTGCCCAAGATCATTATAAATTTCTACAAGTTAGACATTATCTCCAGAAAAACAAGGAATGGGAAAATATATTAAGGGATCCATCAAACATAGAACAACTCATTATAAGAGGGGAGGAAGAAAAACTTAAGAAAGGAATTATTTCAAAATTCTACAAAGCATTGCAACATGATTTAAGGGAGAAAGATTGGGACAGCAAAAAAAGATGGGAACTGGAATTGAATAGTGTAATCTCTGAAATTGAATGGGATGAAGCGTGTATGTCTGGTCATAAACTAACAAACAGTCCAAACTGGAGGGAGTTTGACTGGAAGGTCAAAAATAGGTATTTCAGAACTCCTGCCATAATGGCTAAATATGGAAAATCATCAGGATTATGTTGGAGGGGTTGTGGCCAACAGGGAGACCTTTCACATATACTATGGGCTTGCCCTAAGCTGCAGGGGTACTGGGAGGATGTGAAAAAGGAAATAGAACGCATTTTGAATATAAAATTAAATCTTGATCCAAAACTATTTATCCTAGGCATCCCAACAGAAACTCCAATGGAAAAAAAGAAATTGTATTTATTGAGGACCATGCTCTTGATAGCTAAGAAAAATATTACTGTCCTATGGTTGCAGCCACAACCCCCGAACATAAAACAATGGAAACAAAAGGTGAATGAGGTGTCCATCATGGAAATGATTACAGCTAAAATACAATTTAAAATGGACAACTTTAGTGATATATGGTCATTATGGACATCAGGTAGGTCAGAAATGACGACTGAATAAAGACAAGGGTTCAATGAAATACTTGTATGTTGGTGGAATAAGACCTGTATGTTTTGTGATGGAATGTGAGTTACTGAAGTAATGGTTGTGATAGACATGAAGTTGTTTCCAACAATTGATCAGCAATCAAACATGGAAAGGTGTTGCGTTTCATCTATATATTTTGTTTTGTTTGTTTTTGTTTTGTCACTGTTGGTGATGTTTCTGTATTCTTGTTGTTGGTTTTTGTTTTGTTTTGTTTTGTTTTGTTTTGTTTTTGTTTATACATGTTGCTGAGTGTTTTGTCTATATATATGAAAAGGCATAAATAAAAAGTAAAAAAAAAAAAATATTTCTTCGCGTGGTGAGTACCCGAAGCACAACATGTATTTTGGCGCTATCAGATGTGTGTTTTGGGTTATTTTGAACGGTGAAGGTATTGGACTTCTCTTATCCATAGGGTATGCGAAGGAGGTATTGGAGCCTCGCCGTGCAATCAGATGACCTCAAAACCTTTAAGTCTACGAATGTTATCCACGATAATAATAACAAAAACACCAGACAACAGAATTGGCCCAGAACTGCAACCTTGAAACTTCTGAGTGCATGCAATGCATGAAACATCTGAGCACTCTCTGTTGTTCTGGACTGACCTTTGGGAAAAGTTTAGCACTAACGGAGGCGGCTAGATGATTGAGACCCACACCTCCAACACCTCGCTCTCTCCTCTCTCCTTCAATTTGCCGCTCGAGCTATAATTCCCTCTACTAGTCTTAATTTCTCCATTTTCTCCACAGGTTGTCTTTGAAGCCACCGTCTCTGAAGACCGACAGGGCTACATCGCTCTGGACGACATTCTGCTGCTCAACTACCCCTGCTGTAAGTACCCGGCTCTCCGCCTCCATGCGCACTTCCTGACCTTTACTGAGCCTAGGGTAAGAGGCGGGCAGGAGCGCTGGGTGCCCCGGATGGGAACACTCTCCCAGAGGCCATCGAAGCCTAAGAGGCAATCAGTGAGCGAGACGCGTGTACCTCCGCTACCTGTCTGAGCACAGCAAGAAGCTTCCCTTTTGTCCCCTCAGAACGCCGTGACCTTTTCTTCTGATGGTTCTGCTCTCCAGCTAGGAGCTTTCAAAGCTAATTTGATGTTACGGGCAGTGGTGGATGGTAAATGGTAAATGGCCTGCATTTATATAGTGCTTTTATCCAAATTGCTTTACAATGAGCACATTCACCCATTCACACACATGAATTCACCGATGGCAGCAAGTGACCACACAGGGTGCTGACACAGCCATCGCCAGCAATTTGGCGTTCAGTATCTTGCACAAAACTCTTCCACATGCAGACTGGAGGAGGCGGGGATCAAACCACCGACCTCTTTTATCCAACGCGATTAGTGGACGACCCGCTCTACCTCCTGACAACCGCCCCGTGGATTAAGATTCAAGATTCAAGATTATTTTATTTTGTCCCGAGGGAAATATGTCTTGGACATACAGGCTGCTATATAACGTAACATAATACAGAAGAAAAAACAGTGCATAGCACACAAGTGCTGAGAGTGCAAATGTAACCGAGTTGAATCAGCACGGATTCCTCCGTTGAGGAGCATGTTAACCAGCTCCGCCAAGGGAGCTAGCTCTCTTGGCGTTGCGGTTAACATGTCGGACTCCCAAGCCGAGGGTCGGCAGTTCGAATCCACCCCTGGACAAGCCCTTAACATGGGTTGCTGCAAGTACCACCTACACAACGTACATACAGTTAAAGTAGTTAAAGTTAGAATATTACTTGAATAAAAGTCTTAAAGTATCTGATATTTACTGTATTTACTGATATTAACTGTACTTCAGAACATACTACAAGTAAATGCTATTGAATAAAAAAGCAGGCTGTCCATTTGACATGCCTGATCTTGAAGTGGAGTGGAGTGCATTGTGATTAACGTAACTGATTGAGGACTGATTGGCCAAACCCACTTGCTTGGAAGCTACCAAATTTCTTCCCATTTTATTTTGTAGTAACGAAGATGCTTAGGTGAAATGTAATTTAGTAAAAGTATACGTTTTATTGCGGAAATGTAGTGGAGTGAAAGTGAAAGTTGACAGAAATAGAAATACTCAGGTAAAGTACAGATACTCCCAAAAGAGTACTGTAAGTATTATTACTTTGTTAATGTACATTACAGCAGAAAAGGACAGCTAGTGGTCGTTCTCTGATCCTCGTCTCTCCGTGTCCTTTTCTCTCGGTAAGGCTTGAGGGGGTTGAGGCTCCGTGACTGTCTGTAATGTTGCAGTATGTTCTGAGAGATTTCAGCATTACACCCCCGGAGTCCCGCCCACGTGCCCCACGTGGATCGGCCGGTGCCAGATCTTTTCCTTTAGCCGCCACCAGCTTATTAGCGCTGCAGGACTCCAGGCACAGAGCTCAGTCTGATCGCAGAGAGCAGTGATTGGAGACGGAGGTCACCGCGGGCACTGTAGCGACGCCCCCCCGCCGACTTCCCGGGAACATTGAACCACAATGAGCCACAATTGTCGTTAGCAGCGTGAGACCGATGTGTCCGTCGATACTTGCCTTTTATAAAGGATCAGATACCTCTGATGTGACGCAGTTTGTTTGATTACATATTTATTGTAGACTTGATCAATACTACACTGGTTTATCTATGGGACGAAGTTAACCTGAACTGATATTTGCTTCAAAAACCCAATCGTCGACCCAGAGCTACGCGACTCATTTAGAGAGACACTGCATTCTTTGAAAGGGGCAACATTGTTTTTTAGCCGCATAAATGTGGGGAAATGTTAATGAATGATAATGTGGGCCGTTTATGGGCTCATGAAATTCAGATATCTTTTTCTGGCTCTGCTAAAAAAGCAGGCAGGCCTCAAGTTATAAATCACTGAATCCTCATTGGGAAAGAGACCGAGCCCGCTCTAAGACCAGCTTGTTGGCTTCTTGTTACTCATCTCAAACTTCCCCTCTGTCAGCCCATCCTCAGCGGAGCGGCACGCGTTTCTATGGCGATTTGGGATGGGTTGCCGGGTAGCGCTGTTGCCATGGCCCCCTGCATGAGGCTGAGCCCCGGTGCCCCCGTTTTGGAGAAGACCCCGCTTGCTCGGACCCCCGGCCACCCTTCCCCTTTAAATAACCAGCTCCCATTAGGACACCGTGTCCACACACACACACACACACACGCACACACACACACACATGCTGACATGCACTCATTTGACAAAAGCAAACCCTGAGTACAGATAAATGCAGTGAGCATGATCACATATCGTTTTGTACTCCTCCCCTCGCCGAGCCTTAACTCCTCCCCTCACCGAGCCTTAACTCCTCGCCATTGACGAGATCCAATCCGTGTTTTCACTGTTACCAGCAGAATACCTGTGCCGTTTATCTCATAATCTCAGGGATTAAAGTTGGATGGATTTCCGTCTATTGGAGCCAGATATAAAATATGAAAATACCAAAATTAAAGACGCTATGCATATTTTCAATTTGTGTATCTATTGAGTTTGAATGAAAGCTTTTATTTTTGAAAAATTCTGACTGGACGTCCAAATGTCTTGTGTGTTGTACATGTATGTAAACACTGTCATGCCGTTTTTTTTTACATGAAAACCTCTCTGTAGCTAACATCTGTAGCTAACAAATGGAGCTCTCCATGGTGCTGAACCCGTGTTGATTCATTTTGGCCACTAATTAGCCATTTTTGCCCATTTAGTCGGCCATAATTACCTAATCCAAAAATCCAGCTCCGTTAGGTCACATGTACTGCAGGTGCTCTTTACACTTCCTGAAAGATTCAGCACAATCGCACGTAAAATGGCAGAGCTGTGACCAAACACAATTTGCTCACTCACTCACACACAGACAATTTGCATCCTTATTAATATAGGTAGTGTTTGACAGAAAACCAAACCAAAACCTGGAAGGAGAGGAAAGGGATTCATAGGAAAAGCCTGCAGGTCAAAGAGCTGGTATCGTCAGCTTTAATCCAGCCGATAGTGCGGATGAGCTCCAGACATCCAGACACAGAGAACCAGTCGCCCGCCCAGCTTGATGAGACTCGGCCCCTGCCTCTCGTCTCCCAACGTGCCGATGGGTTACACCCAAATCTGTGACCACCGAAATGTGACTGCAGAGGGCGCTGATGCACAGGTTCTGCAGATTTTCGGCGTCATACCGGACAGTATACACCCTCAGAAACATTGGATTTGGTTCAGGATCCTTGGAAATGCAATTTTCCCAGCTTTTTGTTAGAAAACAACAATTTTTGATGAAAACGACCAACATTCAAGTTTTGAATGAATGAAGCTAGATTTTTTTGTATTATTTTTTTTTGTATGAAAACTGTTTACATATTCATAGAACAAAATATTCTGAGGGTCTTTTTAAACACTGGTGGGAAAAGAGTTAAACACATAAACACACAACATGAGTAAGCTGGCACAAATTCCCCCCGGGCAGCAAGAATAATGGTTTGAACCCCCAGGAAAGATACAAATGAAAATATAGCCGCAAGCGGCGATGCGGGGTCCAAGCTTCCGGTGACTTGGGGGGTATATGTCAGATAGTGCACATTTATTCAGACTTGGTATATGCACAAGTAAACAAAGTTTGGTTGAGATCCGGTGACCTGATGGTTTCCAAGCAGTACTAGTAGTAGTAGTAGTAGCAGTAGTAGTAATAGTGTTGGTAGTAGTGGGAGTGGTAGCAGTAGTAGCAGCAGAAGTACTAAGAATAGTAAATGGTAAATGGTAAATGGACTGCATTTATATAGCGCTTTTATCCAAAGCGCTTTACAATGTGCCTACATTCACCCATCGAAGGCGGCCAGCTGCCACGCAGGGTGCTGGCACAGCCATCGGGAGCAATTTGGGGTTCAGTGTCTTGCCCAAGGACACTTCGACGTGCGGACTGGAGGAGCCAGGGAACGAACCACCAACCTTCAAATTAGTGGACAACCCACTCTACCTCCTGAGCCACAGCCGCCACTAGTAGCCAATAGTAGTAGTAGTAGTAGCAGCAGCAGCAGTAGTAGTGGTGGTTGGCTGTTATAGCACCACCATCTGGTAGATTGGTGTAATTTTTTCCTCTGAGTAGTGGGTGATGTCTTGAAACTTGAAGTAGTACTTGGATAGAAAGCAGTTTTTGTGTACAATATCCCTTTAAGTATCTGGACAGAAAGTGGTATTTGGGTAGAACATACTGTCAATACGACAAGTACTTCTCTGGCTCTGCAGATACATATAATATGGTCTACAAAGTTAAATACAACAGTCTGGATAGCTCACTTGGTAAAGCACATGAATTATGCTAACTAAAGACCATTGCCGCTCAAAGTTCAAACCCCACGTGGGATGAAAAACTTTCAACTTCAGACAGGTAAGTCAGTAACAGTAATTAAAACCCCACATGCTGCCTCCTTATTTTGCGGTGTTTCATGAACTTTTTCAATATCTTGGAAATGTTAGCTGGAGATTGCGTGGCTGTGTTCAAGAACGTGTTTTGCAACAGGAGAGGTTAGTTCTTGTCTCATGATGGAGCTTTTGTGTTCTGAAATCAGAATTTTCAGTTGTCATTGTGTCTTTCCCACACACACATCAAACCATAGGGCGTAGTGGCGTCCACTACAGAAGGTTGATGGGGTTTATCCCTGAAATTGCTTTTGGTGACTATAGCCAGCACCCTGCATGGCAGCTTGTCATGCAGTCCATTTACCATTAAGGACATTTTTGTATTACACACAGAATGCACCACTTTACATTAAAAGTATGCCCTGAATGGAGGTGTTTGAACTAATTGGTGTGGGTTGTGCTGTTACAATGAGCACATGAGTGACAAGGATAATTCAGATTGAATTCTCTTTTTGGACCTTTCACATGTGAAGACACAATAATGTATTGGAATGTTTTTCCTCTCTCATCTGAAAGAAGGCTCCAAACACAATTACATCATGATGATGTTCTGATATCATCTTTCAGTGACGTCCAGGACTAGGCCAAATCACAGCCGATTTGAGGATCATTTAGACATCTACACAGGAATGTCAAGATGACGTCGAAATATGACATTACCATGAATAGGCATATTCAGTTATTCTGCTATGAACACAGTGTGTATTCAGCAGCGTTATACATAATTATATCCAGATTAACCTTTATTCTACATTTTCAAAAAATAAAACAGTTACCTGGCCGTGGTTTGAACCCAGGACCTCCAGCTTTGGGGTCTGCTACTTTACCCCTACACCATCCTTCCACAGCAATGACGAGGCACGGATGTAACCTTATTATGGCATAAACTTGTTTTTATTCAAACGTGGGTGTCAAGTCTTTGTGGATCGGGCATTACTGTGTGACATCTGAACCAACTGTGTATTATGTTACAGCAGATGCAGAACCCCAAAACACATTAACCCCACCCAAAATGCTACATTCCAACTTCCAGTAGTAGTAGTAGTAGTAGTAGTAGTAGTAATAGTAGCAGAAGTAGTAATAGTAGTAGTAGTAGTGTTGGTAGTAGTGGGAGTGGTAGCAGTAGTAGCAGCAGTAGTTGTAATTGACCGGTTAATGAGTTGTGGGCAATTTAGTGTTGGCGTGTGTTTCATTAAAAGTTTCGAGATTTATCATTTCAAAACGGTTTCACGTATCCAAAACCCTTTAATAACCTTAGGTCGGGGTAGTCCGTAGATGACCCAGAAAAAGTTTTGTGTGATTTGGCCAAACGGTCTAGGAGGAGCTCGCAAAAGTAGGTTTTTGATCAAATTCAAAATGGCGGAAAATGTACCACACAGAAATGGGCGTGGCCTAGTGGGTTAGATACATGATGCTCCAGGGAAACCAGTAGATGTGGAATTTTGATTCTACAGCTCGCCGTTCAGAAGTTATGGACCGACAAACGTGAAATTGGCTGTTATAGCGCCACCGTCTGGTGGATTGGTGTAATTTTTTTACTCTGAGTAGTGGGTGATGTCGTGAACCTGTGTGGAAAGTTTGGGTGATGGGGGGTGTATGGTTTCTGAGATCCACACACTTTTAGGGTAGGAAAAGAACAAAAGCAAATACACAAAAGTTTAAACATTTATCATTTCAAAACGGTTTCACGTATCCAAAATCCTTTAATAACTTTAGGTCGGGGTAGTCCATAGATGTCCCAGAAAAATGCCCGTGTGATTTGGCCAAACGGTCTAGGAGGAGTTCGCAAAAGTAGGTTTTTGATAAAATTCAAAATGGCGGAAAATCTAGGCACACGCAAATGGGCGGGGCCTATATGGATAGATGCGTATTGATCCAAGGAATACAGCAGATGTGGAATTTTGATTCTACGCCTCACGGTTCAGCAGTTATGGGCCAATACGTGCACTCGGCTGTTATAGCGCCACCATCTGGCCAATATGGCTAATTTTTTGTCTCTGAGTAGTGGGGCACATTTCCAACCTATGTGCAAAGTCTGGCTACTGTACCCCTTACGGTTTTTGCCGTGCATACTGTTTTAGCGGAGAATAAAAAGAATAATAAATATAGCCGCAAGCGGCGATGACGGGGTCCAAGCAAGGTCAGTAAGGATGTAGTGGTCAGTAAAGGGTTATGGGGTCAGTCAGGGTGTTGTGGTCACATAAGTACTTGTGACTTGAAGTAGTACTTGGATAGAAAGCAGTTTTTGTGTACAATTTCCCTTTAAGTATCTGGACAGAAAGTGGTATTTGGGTAGAACATACTGTAAATACGACAAGTACTTCTCTGGCTCTGCAGATACATATAAGATGGTCTACAAAGTTAAACACAACAGTCTGGATAGCTCACTTGGTAAAACTCATGACTTATGCTAACTAAAGACCATTGTGGCTCAAAGTTCAAACCTCACGTGGGATGAACAACTTTCAACTTCAGACAGGTAAGTCAGTAACAGTAATTAAAACCCCACATGTTGCCTCCTTATTTTGCGGTGTTTCATGAACTTTTTCAATATCTTGGAAATGTTAGCTCGAGATGGCTGCGTTCAAGAACGTGTTTTGCAACAGGAGAGGTTAGTTCTTGTCTCATGATGGAGCTTTTGTGTTCTGAAATCAGAATTTTCAGTTGTCATTGTGTCTTTCCCACACACACATCAAACCATAGGGCGTAGTGGCGTCCACTAGAGAAGGTTGATGGGTTTTATCCCTGAAATTGCTTTTGGTGACTATAGCCAGCACCCTGCATGGCAGCTTGTTATGCAGTCCATTTACCATTAAGGACATTTTTGTATTACACACATAATGCACCACTTTCCATTAAAAGTCTGCCCTGAATGGAGCTGTTTGAACTAATTGGTGTGGGTTGTGCTGTTACAATGAGCACATGAGTGACAAGGATAATTCAGATTGAATTCTCTTTTTGGACCTTTCCCATCTGAAGACACAGTAATGTATTGGAATGTTTTTCCTCTCATATATCTGAAAGAAGGCTCCCAGCAAACACAATTACATCATGATGATGTTCTGATATCATCTTTCAGTGACGTCCAGGACTAGGTCAAATCACAGCCGATTTGGGGATCATTTAGACATCTACACAGGAATGTCAAGATGACGTCAAAATATGACGTTACCATGAATAGGCATATTCAGTTATTCTGCTATGTACACAGTGTGTATTCAGCAGCTTTATACATAATTATATCCAGATTAACCTTTATTCTACATTTTCAAAAAATAAAAAAGTTACCTGGCTGTGGTTTGAACCCAGGACCTCCAGCTTTGGTGTCTGCTACTTTACCCCTAGACCATCCTTCCACAGCAATGACAAGGCACGGATGTAACCTTATTATGGCATAAACTTGTTTTTATTAAAACGTGGGTGTCAAGTCTTTGTGGATCGGGCATTACTGTGTGACATCTAAACCAACTATGTATTATGCTACAGCAGATGCAGAACTCCAAAACACATTAACCCCACCCAAAATGCTACATTCCAACTTCCAGTAGTAGTAGTAGTAGTAGTAGTAGTAATAATAGTAGCAGAAGTAGTAATAGTAGTAGTAGTAGTGTTGGTAGTAGTGGGAGTGGTAGCAGTAGTAGCAGCAGTAGTTGTAATTGACCGGTTAATGAGTTGTGGGCAATTTAGTGTTGGCGTGTGTTTCATTAAAAGATTCGAGATTTATCATTTCAAAACGGTTTCACGTATCCAAAATCCTTTAATAACTTTAGGTCGGGGTAGTCTATAGATGACCCAGAAAAAGTTTCGTGTGATTTGGCCAAACGGTCTAAGAGGAGCTCGCAAAAGTAGGTTTTTGATCAAATTCAAAATGGCGGAAAATCTAACAGACAGAAATGGGCGTGGCCTAGTAGGTTAGATGCACGATGCTCCAGGGAAACCGGTAGATGTGGAATTTTGATTCTACGGCTCGTGGTTCAGAAGTTATTGACCGACAAACGTGAAATTGGCTGTTATAGCGCCACCGTCTGGTGGATTGGTGTAATTTTTTTACTCTGAGTAGTGGGTGATGTCGTGAACCTGTGTGGAAAGTTTGGGTGATGGGGGGTGTATGGTTTCTGACATCCACACACTTTTAGGGCAGGAAAAGAACAAAAGCAAATACACAAAAGTTTAGACATTTATAATTTCAAAACGGTTTCACGTATCCAAAATCCTTTAATAACTTTGGGTCGGGGTAGTCCATAGATGACCCAGAATAATTCCTATGTGATTTGGCCAAACGGTCTAGGAGGAGTTCGCAAAAGTAGGTTTTTGATAAAATTCAAAATGGCGGAAAATCTAGGCACACGCAAATGGGCGGGGCCTAGATGGATAGATGCGTATTGATCCAAGGAATCCCTGAGAAGTGAAATTTTTAGTATAGGACACACGGTTCAGAAGATATGGACCATAACGCGAAATGGTCTGTTATAGCGCCACCATCTGGCCGATATGGGTCATTTTTTGTTTCTGAGTAGTGAGGCACATTTACAATCTATGTGCCCAGTCTGGCTATGCTGAGCCTTACAGTTTCTGCTGTACATACAGTTTTACCGGAGAAGAAGAAAAAAAAAAAATAATCGGAACAGATACAATAGGGATCCACGCACTTCGTGCTTGGACCCCTAAATATATGCTGCTCGCATCCCAACTCGCATGACATTTTGTGTCCTTTGCTCTGGAGTCCATGTTCTCATTCTAAATACATCAGTCAAAAGGAGGAAGATCCTCTGAATAGCCACCTCAATATCAATCAGATGGAATACATTTGACACTCCGAATAGCTTACTTCTATCTATGTTTTGTTGCATTAATTAGGACTAGACCGGCCACACCACACCACTGGGTGGTTTTACAGTCAAAGTGAATTTAAATCTCCCCTACACTTTAAATTCAATGGCCTCCCATGACTTTTCCTAAATATGTAATATAAATTCTATCATCCATCCTCTGCCAGATGTCTGTCGCCATGGCAATGTAGCATAAAGGTGTGTGTTCTGTGGACAGATGTGCTGGCTGCTCTCTCTCTGTGCATGTTAACGTCTGTCCCATCACATGGAAACCAGTCCCAGCTGCTGCTGCACTGCACCATGTCCCCATTAGTTTTAGACCAAGACTGTAACGTTATCAGTTTGCCCATACAGTATATCAGGTTTACTTTTTATTAAAGGTAATATATCAGCCAGTCCACCTCTGAAATAACAGAGGCTCTTCGCTGACCACAGCTAGTCAATATGTTTTTATGATTATTATTTTATATCCGGTGTCTGACCAGAAAAATCATTCCAGTGTGGTGTGGCTGGATACAAAATAAATACTCTATCGTCAGTTTGTGATGTTCAGTGCATTCCAGGAGATATTTTGTGATGACGTGTCGTAATTTATTTGCAGTTTTGTTGTAGCCACTTTCCCTCTCCCAGGCTTAGAGCCATCTTGTTTATTATGATGATCTTATTATCATTATTTACTTTACTTTATTGTTTAGTTGGACAGGACAGTGCACATTAATAAAACAGTTTTACACATACAGAATCATCCATACGTGACAACAGTAAATGTGCCGGGATTAGCCGAAGCTAATTTTCACCCGCAGCCCTCGGGACATAGAGAACTAAAAACTACAAGATAAATTATTATTATCTACGACCAAATCACAGTCATGACGATATTACATTACAACAGCACTTGCTCTCATGTAATATTGCTTAAATGAAAAGACTTGACAATATGCTGTGTACCATGTTATTTATTTATTTATTTATTTATTTCGGTCATGGGAAATTAAAACATTTCATAAAATAAAACGAAAAAGTACAAACAAGCAGCACAAGGCTGATAGACCGAAAAGGTGTAGGCTGAAGCTATAGCTTATAGCGCCTACCCTTCTTACTTAAACAAGCTATACAACAGAAAAATGATTAACGAATAATCAATTATAAACAAAAACAGAGACAATAATTCTCAAATTCAAATAATTACACAATTGACAATTACACTGCATATACATTGCATTACCCGAATATGCACATATACCGGTACACATATATATATATACATATATATACATAGGATATCTTAATAATGATTATCATTATAATCATTATTATAACCACAATAATCACTTTCATAATTATATTTCATTACAATATACAATACAATACAATATATACAATATACAACCGTCCAGAAATTAATATACACCATACACAGATTATATATAACTCAATATTGTTACTATAACTCTTCCTCCCTATACCTCATAATAATGCATTTTTTATATTTCTTTTTGAACTGGATCACACTTGAACATTGCTGTAGCTCCATACCGTTCCATAGCTTTACTCCACATACTGAGATACAGTATGATTTTAATGTCGTCCGAGCTCTTTGGGTTTTTAAATTTAACTCCCTCCTGAGGCAATAACCCCCCTCTCTATCAGAGAACATCGACCTGGATATTTCCAGGAAGTTGATTATTCCTGGCTTTATACATTATAATCGCAGTTTTATATTCTATAATTTCCATTAATTTTAAAAGATTTGAATCTAGAAAAAGTATGTTAGTATGATCACGATATCCAGCATAGTTTATTATCCTTATAGCTCTTTTTTGAAGGATGGTTATTGCATGAAGTGAAGTTTTATAGGTATTTCCCCAAATCTCCCCAAATACAAGGCAGGTCGCATGTATTACTACTAGGCTACGTAACAGGCGTTCATACAATGCTGCTATTGTGAAGCTATTCTACACAAAACTATCTTGGCAAAGAGTACTGCGACTGACTGCAGGGGGTTGACAAACCCAATACACAGATATTTCCACAGGCATTTCTCTTATGCACTTCTTAGTTTAAGGACAGAACAGTGTTCAATGGAGTCATTTGCTGAAATGAGCCTTGATTTGCATCTCAGCAAATAATATCATATAATATCATAATATCAAAACATGCAAAATGACCGTCTATGTATAGGTCTCTGATGGAAACCAACCCCTTCTCACTCCAGGCATGGCAGTTTTTTGTCTGACCATGGAGCCAAAAAAGAGTTATTGAAGAATATCAATCAGATGGAATACATTAGTCTCTTAACAAGACTTTTAGTCTCACATTCACTTTGATAATCTTAATTTTCTTAATACAAGTGAAATATTCTGCACTTTGGGGGGGGGGGGGGTTGAGGTAATTCCAGTTTCAGCTTAGGTTGTTTTAGGAATTCTCTACTATTGAAACACAAACAAGGCAGAACAAGGTGACACCACTTATATCAGGAAAATGACACCACGGCAAGACAAGAAACAAGTTGATGTGTCTGTGAGATGATCTCAGTCCATTGGCAGAAACTTTCACTTGACACATCACAATCCTGTTTAATAGATTTAGAGAGACGTTGATGCTGAGCTTCAGATGTGCAAGAAGTTCATCAGCCTGTCTCTGTGTGTGTGTGTGTGTGTGTGTGTGTGTGTGTGTGTGTGTGTGTGTGTGTGTGTGTGTGTGTGTGTGTGTGTGTCTTCCTTACACAGACAAGGTGCCTCATTTTTCACGGCTGGGCGACGTGGAAGTGAACGCCGGGCAGAATGCCACGTTCCAGTGTGTCGCCACAGGCAAAACTGCTGAGACAGAACCCTTCCTACTGGAGGTGAGGACAAGAGAGAGAGAGAGAGATTTTTTATATTTTTTATTACTTTGGTGGTGGGGGAGGAGGGGGGGGGGGGCGGGTGAGGCGTGACAAAACAACAGGGGATTGGGGACCGGGGGAATAAAAAGTAATAGGACGGTTAAGAGACTGTTACATCTTAGCTCAGCTACCAGCATGTGTACATGAATGACTGCTGGCCATACTGCCATTAAGTTCTTAGACAGGTCAAGCTGTTTACATGTGCCTTTGACAGCCTGTGATTGAGTTTACAAATCCCATTCACCACCGAGGCATCTCCAGGGTCTGTTCCCATTTACCACCGATGCATCTCCAGGGTCGTTTCGAAGCCAGTGCCTAATCTGGAACCGGTTCTTTGTGTTTCGACACCCAAAGAACTGGCTCTCAGCCAAGAAAACTGGTTCCAGAGTAGCACCAACTCTTTGCTGGACTAAAGAACTGCTTACGTCAGGGGCTGGGGGTGGGATTATCGTGATGTTACAAACGCAAATGTAAATCTAGGTCTACTGCGCTCATTGCCCGGACCTCGCTGCTTCCTGGGACCGTGGACTGAGTGCTCGCTGCACTTGCTGCCTGGCACTTGCTGTGCCCCGACCAGGGAGCCGGCGAAGCGGCCGGAAGGTCAGTCCACCCCCGGGTCTCTCCCCTGCTCCCGGTGTGACTACTCCATAGTCTTCAGTGTGGCTCAAGGCATCAGTGGTCTGCGGTGATCTGCAACCCAGTCGACTCATTTTGAAACATGGAGAACTATTGACATGGTGAATAGGGATTTTTCTGAACTGCGTGTTATAACGAGCCAATTCCATATTCCTTTGCATCTACATTAAACTATTTATTTTATTTTATTTGCATGATTATTTGGGGAGATATAGCTACTATCATTTATGGGCTAGCCGGGCTAGCCATGTTAGCCCTGGTAGCCATGTATACAGTGACCTAAATGACGTGGCTCTCTCGCCAGCTGTAGCCTGTGGAAAAGCAAACCGGCTCTTCAAAGGTTGAACCAACTGCGAACCAGCAAATCACGAGGTTCCAGTTGGTGGAAAGCGAGTACGATTTGCCACGAATAAACCAGTTAACAATCATTCTGGCCACAGATCAAATGGTCCGCCAGCAAAAAAAAGTATGAAAAGTGTTAACCAAGGTTAACTTCTAATACAGAGGAAAGAACTAATCATCTGTATCCTAATAGTATGTACTGGTCAGTGTGTTTGAAAAGAGAAAGTGAAAGCAGGCAGATGTTTCCATGGCACACAGCAACCAAACACTGGGTTAAGAGAGTTCTCAGGTCTGGGTTCTCGTATCGTGCTTAAGGTCACTTGAGGACTAGTCTCGCTGGCCAGCCTCCTCTCCCTTCCGTCCGAGGAGTCTGGCGCCGCAGGTCTCCATAACTGGGATAAACCCTCCCCTGCTCTACTCTGCTCTCCCATTGGAGCGACTGTTTCGGTGGCAGCCGGATGTCCGCTCCCGGCTTATTACAAACTCTGTCATTGGCTCCGACCATGTCAATCAGAGCGGCTTCCGCTCCCTCCTCCCTGTGTGTCGCTGTAAATAGTGCCCTGCCACCTCAGTGAAAACAACAACGCTAACTAGCTAGCAAGCTAACGGCAGAAACCTACACGCTAGCTCGTTGCTACACGCTGAAAACGGCAAGTTGGATTGTTTGAAACTATTTTCCAAGGGCACTGCCGCTAAGCGCTGCCCATCGCAATCCCACTATGGAGACCTGCGACGCCAGACTCCTCGGACGGGAAGGGAGAGGAGGCTGGCCAGCGAGACTACTTGAGGACTGAACCTGAGACTTCCTGCTTACGGGTCTGCGATGTGGCTGCAGATCACAGAAAGAGAAATGTCCAACGTCGATGACAAAGGGCCAAAGTCACCTCTTCTGACTTTATGATGTGTAGTCCTTGAATGGAATGGGAGCCATTATCCTTGTCTGCCGTACACAGTCACCCTAATTTAATATAGTTCAATAATGAAGTAAGTTTGAGACTGATGTTGTCTCTAAGTCCTCATTTGGCCACATGGAAATTAATTAATTGACCGATGCGAGGGCTTTTGTAGCCTTTTGATTGTGACGGATTTTAGTTTTCCAAACCGCTAAAGTCATCTCTGACTCTGTCACGAACAAAACTGAAAATATTTTCGTCCCCCCGAGTTTGAATATGAGCTAATTAGTCCTCCACTCTTCCTCTGTCCTTGAAGCTGCACATCTCAGGGCTTTTGAAATGACGGCAGTCGGGATGACATCTCTATACTATGCTGGCTAACCCATCCCTTAACTGTGTTTCCTGCCCCGATTTGATTTGATATCCTCTTTGTTTTTCCCCCATGACTCGAAGCCTTTGAAGATCGTCCGCACGCCCAGGAGCCATTTTCATGAATTCCGTTATTTTCTGTTGACGCGTAACTACTCGCACACGCAAAGATGCAGACAAACAAACAATATGTGGCTCGTCCTCTTTGTAATTCGACTGTAGGGGCCGTGAGGCGCTTGACTTTGACGGCTCTGCCAGAAGAATGAACAAGGAAAGCCTCATTGCCTTTTCGACCAACTCCTCCCAGCTTTTCTCATTAGGAGTGAAAACAACATGTACATCGGCAGAAAAGAGATTTATCACAAATCATTATTGTCTTTTTCTCTTTCTCCATTTGTTGTCGGGCGCCCGTTTGATCGTCAACACTGCGAGTGTGCTAATTGCTGCCTCCTCTTTGATCTCCCTGGAGGTCGTCTCTGGACCAGTCTGGAGCAGCTCCCCCTCGTTCTCCTCTCCTCGTTTCCCCTGTTTAGCTAGTCCAAACAAACTGTTAGCATAATGTTTCTTCTACTATTAGTATCACATTTCTTCTGGTGTCTTCTGGCCCAAATTGCAGACACAATCGGATACTATTTAGATCTTTAACGTGGACGCGTTTGTTCTCGGCCCGATCCTGAATTCATTATTACCACCCAAATTCTTAATTACGATATTATACGAAGGGGGGGGGGGGGGGGGGGGGGGGGTTGTCAGACTTGGCTTATGCAATCAGTCTTTTACTTGACAAGCCTGCAGGCTGGTAGGTTTAAGGTTGAAGAGGTGGGCGCCATTTTGATGCCACTGATGCGTGGAATTAAAAACATGCACGCGAGCCGGTTATAGAGATGCATATAGACCCAAATCCAAATGAGATGAATGCAAACAAAAGTGTTGAAAGGGGAAAAGAAGTAGTTATCGGATTGAAAATCTCTTCGGGGGAAGAGACGGATGATGGGCGAGCGTATTGATACTGAAGCTCGACTTAAAAACGAGCAATAATCTGTCCCTGCAGGGGGGGGTATTACCCAGACACAGTACATCCAATTTCCTATGTTCTAAAGGTGACACCTGCTTCTTTTCTCTCCTGCTAAACCAATTCAAATATCCACATGTCAAAGCCACTTACAGCTGACATCATATTCTGCTTGTTCTGTGAGTGAGCTGCAGACAGAGCCGCTTGCACCTGGAACGGCTCACTCCCAGCGCCTGCCTCCGCTTCGCCGTTCCACCGGGGGAGCCGGCTCGCCAGTTGTACGCATGGAGCGCTGGCACATGAGTACTGTGTGTGAGATGGGGAGGTGTCAGCTCGAGCCTTGTGTCAGAGGCAACAACCGTCGCCAGCCTTGGGAGGCGCCATTGTTAGCCGTGACATTTCACGTAAATTAGTTATCCTGCCCTCCCACGTAGCTAATTTCAACCCTCCTTTTTATCTCCGTCTCCTGTCTCCACATTTTTATTCACCCTATGCAGTTACTTTTGTGTCTTTATTTTGCAATCAAACATATTAGGTTTGTGAGCAAAACTTTCCACACTGCATGACTACAATCAAAAAAAGATTTGAGAGCCAAACTATATACCCTGCAATGATTTTTTTTTTATTGCAAGTAAAATACATTTGTGATTAAAAATGTATTCATGTAAATCCCAAAGTTTTGTTTGTGAATGTTGTGAAGAATGTTATTATATATGTTTGAAACTGGTTCATGTAGATTGCTTTTGTTTGAACAAACGTTTCGGATTTGCAAACTAAAGTTTTGGATTAGCAAACAAAAGTGTTTGATTCGTATGAATCCGTTTTTAATCACACATTTATTTGACTTGCAATAAAAAAATAGTTGCAGTGTGTAAAGTTTTGCTCTCAAATGTGTTGTGTTTGATTGCATGACAATGACACAAAAGTAACTCCATACTCATAGACTTGTTTGGAGATAAACATGACCAGGTGTGTTTTCTCCCCCTCTGTGTGGCTGTCAGCGGCGCAGTGGCGTGCTGCTGGACACCGCCTGGCTGTCTCGGCTGAGCCACAAGCGGCTGATGGCCACGTTCCAGGTGGAGGCACAGCGCGGAGAACACGACCTCTACCGCTGCATCACCCTGTCCAGTAGGGGAGCTGCCGTCTCCAACTTTGGAGAACTCATCGTCAGAGGTAGGGGCTGTTTAGCACACACACACACACACACACACACACACACACACACACACACACACACACACACACACACACACACACACACCCAACACACACATAATCTATATAAAAAAAAAATCTTCATCACAGAATGTAGGTCTTCCGCTTTAGGGCTTTCAAAATAAAACTCTCATTGTAATGCTAACCTTAATATTAATTTTGAGTAGTGATTTACAGCCACAGTTTCACTCCACATATGTAATCTTAGCATCAGTATTTTGATACAAGATTTGCTGTTTCATTCATTGTAATATCTTTTTTTCTCCAAAGGTGAGAATTTGAAAACCTTTATTCTGAAAGTAAATTGCGGCATTTCTCTGTTGCTAGTCTGGGGTACACTGTTGCTGTCTTGACAGACACAGCCCCAAAACAGGCTCTCCGCTGTGTGTCAGTCAGCTTGTGTGTCTGAGCCCCCCTGCCCCCATAGGCAGAGCAGAGGGCGGATTCAAGAGAGAGAAGCAGAGACAGATGCAGCGGAGTGAAATAACAAGCAAAACCTGTGTTCTTCTCATGTAAATCACCACACGCATGTAAACACAATAGGCAATTATCGAGGTAAGAGAGCGAGAACGATAAGAGCGATGTTCACTCCCACAGGTGTTAACGATGCTCACCTTCATCTATTTGCAAAAGGCTGCGCTCCGTTCGCCCGTTCACCAAAATGAGCTTGTTCAATGAACGGCGCTCATTTAGCTCGTTCATGCACAACACTGATGTCCTCTCTGACCGTATGGAACTCCCTCAGAGATGTAGCCATAGACATAGAGTATGCAAATCTGCTTGCGTAAGAAGTGGTACATAATAATAATGGGATATACTATCTGCTTACATTTTCACTACAAATGCTGTCAGCTGGATGAAAGGGTACCTGACTAACAGACTGCAGTGTCTGTACTTTGATGGTAGTTTTTCAGCTACAAGAAAGTTAGGAGTGTGGGGTTCACAAAGGTAGCTTCTAACAGTAAAAAAACAGGGAAAAAGACTGCACTCTCAATGTACAGTTTATTGTTTATTGTGGATCCCCATTAGTCTGCACCAAGGTGAGACTACTCTTCCTGGGGTCCAAACACATAACATAAAAACATAATACAGATACAGTAACATTGCTGATAATTATAACAACAAAGACAAAAAAGAGAGTGAATCAGCTCTAGGGATGCAGCAGTATACCGTTTGAAGGTATACCGCGGTTTGAAAACGTCACAGTATCAAAACCACTAAGATTTGCCGTCATACCTTCCCCACGGTACCAGCTGTTTCCCCAAAACAAAGTGCCCAGGTCGCTTGCAGAGTGCAGCTTACGCAGCCCCTCCCCCTGGCTGCATGCCTACCTAGACTAGAGCACAGTAGAGAGGAGCCGCAAGGACCCCCCTGAACTTTACCCCATCTAAAAAGACGACGTCGGCTGTATGGGAATATTTCGGCTATTGTAAAAACACAAATGGTCCGCAATACCGCGATACCGTGAAACCGTGGTATTTTTGTCCAAGGTTATCATACCATCAAAAACTCATACCGTTGCATCCCTAATCAGCTCACTCTATTACAAATCATACATTTTTAGAAGTTCATGAATTAGTACAGTGTAGTGTTGTATAATATAACATAGCATATTGCAGTACAATACAATACAATTCAACATATGTGTACAATAATAATTAATAATACAGTAGCTGCTTCCTTTTGTAAGAGGATATCCAGATGACCACCTCTTCTTGGTAGGATTACTTTTTCAATACCTATAAACCGTAATGAGGCTATGCTGGTTCTCCAGAAGGTGCGCTGCAAGGGGACCATTTTTATGACCACAATGGATAGTACTACACAGTTCTGAAATACGTCTTTTGATCTCTTCGTTTTTTCCCACACAAGCTTTACCGGCAAGGACATGTAATTAAATACATAACAGCTTTGTGACAACTAATTATCCCCTTAACTCATTCACTGCCAATATCTGACTGGCATTTTTGGCACAGGCCAAGTATTTCCATAATGTTTGGTCATCTTTCAAGACCCACAGTAAATCCTGTACTAGGACTACAGTGATGTCCAATACCTCGAAATGAAGATCTAAGTCTCTACTTTCACCCCCAAAAAGAAAGTTAGCTTTTAGCATGTTCTGTACTCTACTTATAACCCTTTTTATACACCCCATGTTCACCAAAAAAGCCTGTCTGGGAAGAGAAAAGGGAGAAAAAAGCATTTTTGTAAAAGGGCACAATCTCAGGCATAACTCACTCTCAATTCTTTTATTTTGAACTGTATTGACATCAGACATGTAAATATTATTCGTTAGGACACAAATGACAAAAAAAAAAAATATATATATATATATATATATATACACACATGAAGTGCTTTTTTTTACATTCAACAATACAGTTTACTCGGTGTGAGTGTGCAGACAGACAGACAGACAGACAGACAGACAGACACACCGACAGACAGACAGACAGACAGACAGACAGACAGACAGACACACACACACACACACACACACACACACACACACACACACACACACACACGATCCCCCTTTTAGATTTCTAACCCAACATAGGATAAGCAATAACCACGCCCTGTGGCGCTGGGATTGGCCAGGAGCAACACTGGAGGGCACGCAGCCCAGCGATTTCATGAACCAACTGAAGAGCTCTTGAGAAGGACAGCGGGCTGCTGTGAGTGCCTTCTGCCCGCTGCTGCCTAGCTGTTCCTGTGTTTATTTTTGATTTGTTCTGGTACACCTGTCCTCGTCCATGTCTCCCTGTCATATCAACTCTGCTATTTGATCGTTCCCGTTTTCCCCTCGGCTATTCAACACGTCCTC
>NC_139643.1:20912297-21122297 GCF_964638095.1 Poromitra crassiceps | reverse complement strand
GTCTTCATGTCCTGGATGGAATAGGCACATATTGACGCCTCATTTGAGAAGATTTATTTCCCAGGGAGCCACGGGAAGACTGGAATGCAAGAAGCTACTGATTTAGTATTGAGTGTTATCACTGTCTATAGGGATGAGACGTCTGAAATTCAGTATAACGCAATACAAAAATGGGGCAATACATATCATGGGGCTGAAAGATGAACAAGCAATATCACACGAGTGACTATATACAGTAACAACCGCATCACCTTGAGTGTGATATTGCTCTTATAACAGTTATAAAAGCTATTCATAAAGTAATATTAGCATTTCTTCAAGTCATTTGATGCAACAGATCATTTTTGTCTGTTATCTGTCTCTGCCAACAAAAACAGTGCACTAACGCTACCCCAAGTGTTGCCAAGCAACAGCTAAACTGTTTCCCGACTGCAAGCTAGCTGAGATAGCTGCTTTTAGGTTAGCACAGAGAATTTCAGCTCGCCGTTCATAATGAAGGTCAAATGTATCCATATCGCTGCGCACGTAAAAACACTGAACCAAACCTACTCAAGGTTCCATTAGAACAGCTGTGAAGCGGAGTGATATACATACAGTGAACCATCCCGTGCTGTTATACTAAATGTCAGCATGCATGTTATGCCTCTGTCTGAATCGCAATATTTGATTCTGCTGTAGTAATATATATATATATTAGTCACTTTGTAATGACATTGTAATTAGTTGTTTACATTCTAGCAGCCAATGGCATCACTAGAAAGCTTTTTGATTCAGTTCTGTAATTCTGTCACACATTGTTGTCACTAAAATGTATTTATTACACTCAGATGACAGCGATGAGAGTAAAACCTGTGATCCAAATAGTCACACTAATGTGCCGTCAAGGTCCAATTTTAAGATGTTGGTCACTGGCACAAGCAGAATCTGAAGCCTGAATCCAGAAACATCAGTATCCGCCCTCAAGAACCCACATGGCGCTGAATCCTTACGGCCACATTCCACTGAGTCCGTGTTCGGTCCGTCTGCGCTGCGGTACGCCTTCGGAGCCGATACGTTTCCACTCTAATCAACTGTGTCAATTCCCACCTACTCCGCTGTGTTGCGTGTCTACTCCGTCCCAGCTCCGACGATCCGGAGCTCTCCGAAGCAGATACGCAAGGCTTCTATTTTCCACGGATGTCGGAGCAAAGCCGCAGCAAGTTGGGCGGAGCCAGGCCTGGAGTCAACAGGTCAGAGGTGCTTACAGCATTCAAGATCAAGCCAGAGGACAAACATGGATGAGGAAAAGTTCATCATTGAAGTGGAAAACCACAAAATAATATATGACACGACACATCCTTTTTACAAGGATAACACCAAGCAAGTCCACCCCTCCTCTGCTTCTCCAGTTGGGAACAATGATCTTCTGCCTGTTTGTTGTTGTATTTATCCCACATACAAATTGTCTCCCGCGAATGCGCGCGATTTCACCACGAGAACTTGTCGGTCTCGTCACTCCAGCTGTCTGGCGGAGTGGAGCCGTGACGTGCTCTGCACGCAGCCAGTGAGTGTTGGCAGAGCATGGAGCACGGTGCAAAACCGGAGCACAGCCGCAACGCAACGCAAATGCACTCAGTGGAATCCCGGCGTTAGTGTCAGGGCTACGTGCTTGTAGTCCATCATCATGCCAGCAAACGTCCTACCTAGTGATATATACTGTAGGGCCCCGGCCTCTCAGCTCCCCGACGTGGCTTTTAGAAGATGAGGACCAGATGAATGGCTTCCCCTCCTCATCTCCAGTCCGGCCTCGTCCCGCTGCCCAACCTCCTGCTGCCTGCGGCTATTCCCCGTGATTAGTCTAATCAAGTGGACTGTCGAGCGGGGAAGGACTGCTGGAGCACCGGACAGCACAGGACAGCTGAGGAGTAATGGCCTCTGCTGCAGAAAACCTACAGCCAGCGAGTGTCTCTCTCTGGTGAGCAATACTACCTACACTGGTTGACTGTGGGAAGCCCTTAGGTCCAAAACACATCGGTGGCGTGCGTCTAAACATTATTTTCTACGTACGACCCCATCACACCGGTGGCAGCGGCACGCCAGCCTAGTGACACTTCACGCCACTGTCCTTGTCGTCGCCGTTGTCCCACAGACAGGCGATACAGACACAAGTTAAAAGTTCGATGATCAAAGGTCATTCAATCTGAACACTAAAGTGAAGCTTCCACACAAACGCTACAGCAGCACACAGAAGGTTCAGCACAGCGGCCTCCATTTTTTGTGTGCCCCATGGTAAAAATTCTGGGGGAAACGATACACTTGTTGTGCGAAATATCTGCTATCGGCTTCAATACAAAACTATCTGCGTCAATATCGGCCTTCCAGAACACATATCACTCAAACTCCATGTACGTTTCACCCCGTTGGGGAAGAGCAAAGATCTCTTCAATGCGGCTAGAACGCTCTCCATCCCCTCAGAAGGTTTCTCTAGAACGCTCTCCATCCCCTCAGAAGGTTTCTCTAGAACGCTCTCCATCCCCTCAGAAGGTTTCTCTAGAACGCTCTCCATCCCCTCAGAAGGTTTCTCTAGAACGCTCTCCATCCCCCCAGAAGGTTTCTCTCCTTTTTGGCATCGCTTTGCTAATTTATGGAGCAGTTCCCTTTATCTACAGTAGGCTGTGTCTATCTATCTACAGCATGTTTAGTTAAGCAGCCGTCAGCAGGCCCACGCCACACCACGTCCAGGGCAGCTGCCCTCCTCTCGGGCATCTGATGCCTCAGCAGGTCGCTTGGAGATCCCGGCCGGGCTGAGGGACAGACATAATCTTTGGCGCTCTGAACTGGACGTTTGAGATGTCCCATCATGCCTCTCACACATGACAGCCATAGTTAGGCGCCGTCGGCTCAAATCTCATGCCGTGCCAGCACAGTGCTCCGGCACAGCGCTCCGGTCTGGTGTTGATTCATGTCATTCACTTTAAAGCCGTTTTCACACATGCGCTTTATACCGGGAAATGACCAGAAAGTGGTCTATGCCTTTCATGTGTGAAACTTGTGTGTGAAAAACGTGTCAAGTCATTTGCCGGTCCTTCTCTCATGGGCGAGGTGTACACACGTTGCTTAACGTTCACTTCCAGCGTGCATAATCTAATCATTCGCGCACATCAAAGCAAACTGGCGAAATGATCTTCTCGTCTCCTCTGCCCTACCTCCTCCTCCCCATGCCTGCTGCACAGCGCAGCGTGCAACAGTTAAATTACCTTACAGCCAATGTTAAATCATCCAAAATGAACATGAAGCAATAGCAGCTGAGCTGATAAATGCCGACTTGTTCAACGAGCAACAGGTTAGCGGATGTGATGGATAACATCATTAGGCTACATTCCCAAAACGGGTGTTATTTTGTGACGAGCAAACGTTTAACGTCGGAGTTCGACAAGGAAATGCGATGCGAGGAGGCACGCGCTGCAGTCATGGGCTGCAGTGCAGAGTAGAGTACTATCCAGGCAGCGTCAAGCCAGCGTAAACACAGCTGCTCACGTTCTAGACCGGATATTGCTGCCAGAATTATTTTACAGCGGGAGCCTCACAAAAATAAGGTGGATAACGTTAAATTGTCTGACAGCTTATAGTGCAAGTCGAGCAGTTTGTGTGCTTTGCCTAATTTTGTCACGTGCATGATGCCCGCCTTGCATTGCCTATGATTTTATTGACGAACTGTCCCTAATGACCACGATTGATATGATAGGGATAAAATAAGGACGATTCCCCATCCAAGTGCACATGTCACTCCCCACCCGCTCTGCAGTGCCCCCCCCCCCCCCGACCCCCCTCAAATACAGGTACTTTAGCTGCTATTGTCACACATGTGATCCTCAGGTGTGAAGGGAAATTCCGGGAAATAGCCATTCTTGATTTACAGGTAATTTCCCTGTCTGTATGTGTGAAAAGAGCTTAAGAATAAAGGCAGAGATGGGGGATGTTTGGTTTGCTGTGTTATGTAAGTTCCCTCACTTCGTTAGGCTGTTTTTTGTCCTTTTCTTTTTTAAAGCACTCTGTCACCTCTTGTAACGAGTTTGAGAAGTACGGGCGGGAGAGAGAGGCATGACATGTGACAAAGGTCTTACATGGGCCATATTCAAAGCCACATGTCATGCGCTCGACCACTGAGCCGGCAGCACGGCCAGTAGAAAAGGTTTTGATGTCAAGATAAGCTCGTCTTATCAGCCTTATAGTCAAACGAGGCAGCAGTAGAGACGTGTACTCCATCCCCACTAATTAAAATGCTGTCGATGTTCTCTCTTTGCCAAAATCTAATTGTGGTGTCGGGTTACAGTGTGTTATGAATCAGAACGTGGGGGTGAAACACGACACATGATTATTCTGCACAGTCATACTTTGTTCATCGTATCGTGCTTCTACTTCTACTATTTTTATTCCACTCGGGCAAAGCAAGTCAAGTCAAGTTTATTTGTATAGCACATTTCATACACAGAGGCAATTCAAAGTGCTTCACATAAAATGCTTGACAGGAGAATAAAAGAAGAGAATAAAATGGACATTTAAAAGCATCGCAACAAAACTTTAAAAAAAGAGTATAAAAAGTGCATTAACAGGCGCAGCAGTTGCAAAAAGAGCTAAAAACTTATAGAGGACTCATTGGGTTTGCATAATAGAATAAATCAATTTATCTATATTGAGTCCCCCGACACCATGACTATATAAGAAACATGACTACACACACGTAAAAGTCATAAAACTCAGGTCTGGGTACGGTGTCCTCTCAAAGCAAGAAGCTTTGAGATCTGTGTCCATCTCCATGGCCATGATCGAACGTCACACCTGTTTTGCTTCTGTCTAAAAGCACACACTGGGCTGGGCTTGTTTGGTTCTGTGGTCTTGGTTCTGTGGTCTCCCTCCATGTGATGGAGCCTTGTCTTGTTTCTCTGCCTCTCTGTGCCCTCAGAGCCCATGCGTGCCCTGCGGGGGCTGACGGCCACTGAGATCCAGCCCCGGCAGCTGGCCCTCCAGTGGGAGCCTCTGGGCTACAACCTGACCCGCTGCCATACCTACACCCTGTCCCTGTGCTACCGCTACTCCACGCCCACAGGGGGCAGCGGCGCCAACAACGCCACCGTGCGAGAGTGCCTGTCCGCCGAGCGCAACACGTCCCGCTTCACCCTGAGGGACCTGCCCCCCTTCCGCTCCGTCCACGTGCGCCTGGCGCTCTCCAACCCCGAGGGCAAGAAGGAGAGCCGAGAGGTGACCTTCCAGACCGAGGAAGACAGTGAGTAGGCATTTCATGTTACCAAAGATCTTACATTGCCAAGAAGTGAAGTTAATACGTTCCTTTGTAATATCAGCACGCAGCAGCAGAGCTACGCCTCCGCCATTTTGGACTGAAGCACACAACCGTGATGACGGCAGTCAAACGTCCCGCCGTACAAAAGTGCCATACAAAAGTACCTCGACCCAAATGGCCTGTGTTTTTTTCCTGGGCATTGTGTGTCTCTCTGACATGGTTCTGGGATGTTGTCCCGTTTGCACAAGGAGGTATTTTTCAGTCCAAAATGGTCACTGGCGGCGGGGGAAGGGGGATTTCTGGACTGTTTTAAATTCTGTTTTATATTTCTCTGTATGCATGCTCTTTGATGCTCAGATAATTATTGTGAACACAAATAAATATTGACTAGGGCGATTGTTTTCATTGTCGATTCATCTGTCGATTATTTTCTCGATAATCAATTAGTTTCTTTTTCATAACTACTCAAACCAACTAATCGATTATCAGAATAGTTGGTGATGAATTTAATCGTTGACAATGACAACTAATCTTTGCCGCTCTAATATTGACTCGCAAAATACACAGGATGAGCGCAACTAAATAGAAGATGAATGTTTGAAACGCAGCCCAAGGAAAGGAAATGTTCTCTATGCACTCTCTTTCATGCTCAGAGAGTTATTGTGCACTGCCAACACAAATGCATGCCTGTAGTCATCTAGTAAATAATAAAAAACACAAAATGACAAAATAAGCTGGATCAGCCTAACTAAATAGAAAATCAGCCGGTAACACTTTACAATGCTGGTGCACAAATATGCATTAATTGATGCTTAACTAATGCATAGATGTATAACTCATGATGAATCAAGTCATTAATTTATGATTACTGCATCAGCAACTAATAAAAGGTCTGTTTGATTAACAGATTGAGTCATATGCTCCTATTAACTATGTCATCATCCTTAATTCCTTATCAACATCTAGCATTAATTCATATTGTATTCATGTGTTAATTACCACTATCAACTTCCACCTGCCTGCGCGGAGCGAGGGAGAGATTCACCCCGCACTCAGAGAGGGAACGTGCGGGTCACACTCTCGTCTTGCTCGGGGGACGACGGAGGTTTCTGGTGCTCGATGTCTGACGTGATTGACGTCAATGGGGGATAGGGTGACCAACAGTCCAGTCTCCCAAAACCGTGGTGTACAGAACGTGCTCTTCATCAAGCCAAATGCAATGCGGCAAAGTATTCAGGCAGTTCACAGGGAGGCACACTTTCCTGTTGTTGTTTTCCTCAGCGAGGCACTAAAGAAGAAAAATAGACTGTCATCCCCCTCGACATGGTGCTCTGTTATCAGGCAGGAGAAGCCTTCAGGCCCACCAGGCACCATCTCAATTCATCCAGAGAGCCGCTAGCATCCTGTCCATGGATCCCTTTCATCACTTCCCCTCTAAACTGTCTCGCTGTTTCCCCCCTTTTCAGCCTCCTTCATCCCTCTCCAGCCCTCTGCCTCTCTGCTCTTTCCAAGGGCTTTGTACTGTAGGAGCAGGGTAGAGGTTTCCAAGGGCTTTGTACTGTAGGAGCAGGGTAGGGCTTTCTAAGGGCTTTGTACTGTAGGAGCAGGGTAGGGCTTTCCAATGGCTTTGTACTGTAGGAGCAGGGTAGGGCTTTCTAAGGGCTTTGTACTGTAGGAGCAGGGTAGGGCTTTCTAAGGGCTTTGTACTGTAGGAGCAGGGTAGGGCTTTCCAATGGCTTTGTAATGTAGGAGCAGGGTAGGGCTTTCCAAGGGCTTTGTACTGTAGGAGCAGGGTAGGGCTTTCCAATGGCTTTGTAATGTAGGAGCAGGGTAGGGCTTTCTAAGGGCTTTGTACTGTAGGAGCAGGGTAGGGCTTTCCAATGGCTTTGTACTGTAGGAGCAGGGTAGGGCTTTCTAAGGGCTTTGTACTGTAGGAGCAGGGTAGGGCTTTCCAATGGCTTTGTAATGTACGAGCAGGGTAGGGCTTTCTAAGGGCTTTGTACTGTAGGAGCAGGGTAGGGCTTTCTAAGGGCTTTCTACTGTAGGAGCAGGGTAGGGGTTTCTAAGGCTTTGTACTGTAGGAGCAGGGTAGGGCTTTCCAATGGCTTTGTAATGTAGGAGCAGGGTAGGGCTTTCCAATGGCTTTGTACTGTAGGAGCAGGGTAGGGGTTTCTAAGGCTTTGTACTGTAGGAGCAGGGTAGGGCTTTCTAAGGGCTTTGTACTGTAGGAGCAGGGTAGGGGTTTCTAAGGCTTTGTACTGTAGGAGCAGGGTAGGGCTTTCTAAGGGCTTTGTACTGTAGGAGCAGGGTAGGGGTTTCTAAGGCTTTGTACTGTAGGAGCAGGGTAGGGCTTTCTAAGGGCTTTGTACTGTAGGAGCAGGGTAGGGCTTTCTAAGGGCTTTGTACTGTAGGAGCAGGATAGGGCTTTCTAAGGGCTTTATACTGTAGGAGCAGGGTAGAGGTTTCTAAGGGCTTTATACTGTAGGAGCAGGGTAGGGCTTTCTAAGGGCTTTGTACTGTAGGAGCAGGGTAGGGCTTTCTAAGGGCTTTGTACTGTAGGAGCAGGGTAGAGGTTTCTAAGGGCTTTGTACTGTAGGAGCAGGGTAGGGCTTTCTAAGGGCTTTGTACTGTAGGAGCAGGATAGGGCTTTCTAAGGGCTTTATACTGTAGGAGCAGGGTAGAGGTTTCTAAGGGCTTTATACTGTAGGAGCAGGGTAGGGCTTTCTAAGGGCTTTGTACTGTAGGAGCAGGGTAGGGCTTTCTAAGGGCTTTGTACTGTAGGAGCAGGGTAGGGGTTTCTAAGGGCTTTGTACTGTAGGAGCAGGGTAGGGCTTTCTGGCACAACTTCACCTACATCCAAGGTGCATGGAGAAGAGAAAGCCAGCAACACTTGTAGTATGAAGAACAACGTTATTCTTACACCAATGCAAACAGGTAAAAAATAAGTAAAAAAGACAACCAATCATATACATCCATGAGCCAATGGGGCGCCTGCAAAGGTGAGTTGGGTATACTCAGAGCCGTATAATAGAAGAGTTCCGACATCTCCATTCACTCCAATGGACCAGTTTTTTTCCAGGAAGTAGAAAGTGGAACTCTTGAGTAAAAAAAGCAGCACTGTCGAGTTGCAGCAAAATAGACAGTTTGTGTTGTACTTGGAAAGGGTTTTTCATCCCTTGAATCAAATTGTACATTATCAGCTTTATTTTAGCATGCAAAAGTAGCGCGAGACCCATTCCTGGCTGTTCATTGGCTAATGAGTCTCGCATTTTGGTCCTCCGCTGACGCCACTCTCTTACTAGAGGACACTAGGTATACCGTATGGTCATGTGGCTTCAGGCCAATCATAGTCCAGACTGGCAGAGAGGCAAGGGAACTTTCCAATATGGGATATGGGTGACACCATATTGGGTCAAGAACTGGAGGAGTGCAACTAAGAGATGGTACAGTATGTGCCTATTTAGCATGGCCTACTTTAATAATATAATAATAATAGGTAGAAAGAATAACAATATAAAAAAGATACACAGCCCCCCCCCCCCCCCCCCCAAAAAAAACACATCCCAAAAAACATTTCAAAATAAAAAGTAAGTCAACATAAAAACCATTACAAAACCACATACAGTATATCAGAGATATTAAAGTACTATAAAAACTAATTAATTGAGAAGTTCTTATTCATGCCCCCTAGAAACAAACTTTTGGAATAGAAAATCCAAAATGCTTCTCTCTCTTTTTCCTGAGCAAATTGACATGACCATCTCTTTGGCTGGACTTAATCACATCTATGTCTGTCAAAAATAGAGATGAAATATGATTGTCATGTCTTGCAGCAGGACTGGTGACAGCATTCCTCTTAATGGAGCTCCTATGTCCAAGGGGTTACCTCCCCCACCCCCCCACCCCCCGGCACGCCTGCACAAGAGTCCATTACCTGCAGTCTGGAGTGGAGTGTTTGTCTCTGAGAGGCTGTTTTCCTCTCCTCTCTCTCTGCAGTACCCGGCGGCATCGCTCCAGATACGCTGACCTTCACCCCGCTGGATGACATGATCTTCCTCAAGTGGGAGGAGCCTGTGGAGCCCAACGGCCTCATCACTCAATATGAGGTATGAGACCTAAACCTTGTTAGTCAATTCAGGGTTCCCCTTAGTCATGGAAAACCTGGAAAAGTCATGCGATTTCAAAATCTTGTTTTCCAGGCCTGGAAAAGTCACGGCTGTAGTCAAATCCCTGGTTGTGTGTAATGAAATTCATTGTTACAGTAATCTTCTCTGGATAACCTTCCACGTAATGTAACATAATAATAATAATAATAATAATAATAATAATAATAATAATAATAAATGGGGCTTATATAGAGCTTTTCCAGATCTCAAAGACACATACTAAACACTGGGGGAGGGGGAGACGTTAGTGAACACATAGCAACAAAGGGTTGTGTCCCATTTGTCCAGTGTAATAATGATCATTTCTGATATTGATTCAGAGTCGCCACCTCACATCACATGGATACTCTGATATGGATCCTTGAAAAGTCATGGAAAAGTTTTGAAATTGTATCCATGAAAATGTGCGGGAACCCTGACTCGTGCAAAAAAAAAAAGTAAAAATATAAGTAAGTAAAAATCCACCAGCAACAAAGATACAGCAGTGCGATCAGCTGCCTTCGCATGGTACTCTAATCCCTTACAGGTGGTGGGATGTTATTTTCCTCTCCTCAGTGTCTATTGTGCTCATCCTCCCTCAGTGTCATGACTCAGATCAAGGAGGAGGTGTATCAGAGATAGTCCTCTTCACTGTTCTCTATGCTGCTGCTCCTGTTTGATGCAGTCTCTTTTGGTTTTCCCAGCCGCCGCCGGCAGCAGCAGCACACACACACACACACACACACACACACACACACACACACACGCACACGCGCGCGCGCGGGGAGGACCCACTTTTCACAGCTCATAGGATTTACTGTACATGGTCACATGGTAATGAAGCTGAGCCGCGGACTCCAGGCTGTAATTACATGGGGGGGGACAATCATTATAATTACTTATTTAAGTAGCCTAAGAGATGCCTCCACAAGGGGGCAAACTTAAATGTTTGTCATTAATTATTGATAGCCCTATATCAACCGTAGACCTCTGTAGCATGAGCTTTGGTGAGCTTTTTCTCCTAAGTAAGATGTAAGAGCCATGATGGTGAAACATTCATTCCGTTCTTCAATAAAAGTCAACAGAGGCGAGCTTAGCCAATGGTTTCAGTCCACAAACAGGCAGGGAGAGCGGCAGGAGCAGGCCTCTACATTAAGGTGGTGTTAAAAGAGACATAAACAATGAAAAGTGAGCTGATGAAGAGCTGAGGCTCGAAACGTTGTCTTAAGTCAAGTGTTCTTTGGAGCATACAAGTCAGGGCTCGACATTAACGGCTGCCCGGTTGCCCCGGGCAACCAAAAAAATATATAGGGCAACCGTTTCTTGGCCTTTGGTTGCCCCAGGGGCAACCACGATTTAACATGCAACGAAATATGTACAGCAGCAAACAGCAAAATATACACCAAATAAATATGTTTTAATACTTGTTGTGAGTGACATATATGTGACATTGTATCGCTGTTACAATCGGAGCAATGTTACGAATTACCATTCGGAACCTATGTGATGCATGCTGCACGTGCGGTGTGTTTAACGAGTACTGACTCGGACAGGTGGGGCTGCTCGCACACAATCACAGCGGCTGCAAGACGCTCATTTCCGTGCGACAGTCCAAACTTTCCAAGCGTAATTCCAGCTTAACGCTATACTGCAAAGCATGTAGCCTACAACAAGCCTACAACATGCACCTCGACCAGCACATCCTTCAAAAACGTTTTACCACCGCGTATATGTGCTGAGGAATGATTTGCATCCCTGCCTCCTCAGCCTCTCATACGGGGTGAGAGAGAGGGAGTGCTCAGTGCAGCCGCGGCCAAGGCCGCTTCTGGGCCTTTTGGGGCCCTATGCAACATGTTAGAGTGGGGGCCCCAAACCACTGTCATCATAGTATCCCTGAATGAACATGAGGAGGCATAGGCTACTTCATTATCAATAACGCTTTTAATTAATAAATTAAGCACATTATGAACAATAACTGTTAAAAAAATATATATGAAAATGAAAGTTCACAAATATTAGTTAAACAAATCCTTTCAGTGCAAATGCATTATAAAAACAAAAAATAAGATTTGTATAGAAAACGAAATTACACAAATGTATTATTATTATTATTATTATTATCATTATTACTACTACTACACCCGGTGCACACACTGAATAGGCCTATTATACTATAGACTATTATACTTACTTTTCTGTCACATCGTCATTATTAAGCCGGCTTATGACTGCATAGTATCTTAATTACTCAAAATATAAGGCGACTAAAATTGGGCAACCATATTTTTATTCGGGCAACCCAAAGCTCTTGCCAGGTTGCCCCTCTGGCAACCACTTTTAAAAGTTAACGTCGAGCCCTGCAAGTGTGTGCGGGTTCTCTATTATTTCTTTTGGTGTTAAAAGAGACGACATCACACTTAACCTGTTGAGACAAGAAGGATCAGAGAAAGAAGGAGAAAGAGTTACCGTACCGACAGGCTTATAGATGAGGAGAAAAGAGTGGTTGTCCAGGTAGTGCAGTGGTGATTCCATGCCTATACCAACACGAGGGTCACAGGTTCGAGCCCCTGTATTACCTCCAGCTTGGCGGGGCGTCCGTACAGGCACAATTGGCCGTGACCTGCCGGTGGGATGGCGGATTAGGGGTATGTGTCGTGGTCGCTGCACTAGTGCCCCCTCTGGTCGGTCGGGGTGCTTATTCAGG
Source organism: Poromitra crassiceps (assembly GCF_964638095.1). Lineage (NCBI taxonomy): Eukaryota > Metazoa > Chordata > Actinopteri > Beryciformes > Melamphaidae > Poromitra > Poromitra crassiceps. The sequence continues at coordinate 21,110,170 of NC_139643.1, read as the reverse complement.
CGGGAGGGGAACTCGGGGGGGAAATAGCGTGATCCTCCATCACGCTACGTCCTGCTGGTGAAACTCCTCGCAGTCAGGGTGAAAAGAACAAAAATCAACATCAGTTAAGTGTGTACGCTATATTAACATTAACAACATTTTCAGCGCTTTACCTTGCCGTAAAAACAGTGCACTGTATTTACGCGGCTACCGCACATTTCTGGCACAAACAGCCATCTGCAGAATAATACTGGGCGTGGGCTTAACCAAACGACTGCATGTAATATACACTATCGATATGTACCGTATACAACCCCACGTCAAATAATCCGAATTATCCCTTTAAGTGGACGGATCTTCATATTCACTCTAAAGCACACTTCGGTAACAAATAGAAGACATAGAAATAAAATCACGTTATCCCCCTCACCTGCTCTTCATTCATCTTGTCAGATCATCTGCAGTGGCAAATCACTGCCAGACCTCACTGCACATCATCAGCAGCGTGTTCACGGCTATTTGTGTTTGATCTGGCCTGGTCTTATCACCTACTCCAGCAGGCAGCGTGTGAATTCAGGCCAAGCGTTCTCTGAAGTCAGCATGCGGCACAACACTCGCCTCCAGTCTGATTATCACTGACTTACTTCAGCAGAAGATCTGTCTGCAGACAACTCGCCCACAGTCATCCTGAGATTAGGAGTTTTGCAAGAGAGAGAGAGCCTTCAAATAAAATGAAACCATGAAAGTTTGCTCTTTCAGGTAGGGGGAAGAATAATAACCTATAGCTGCTGCATAGAAGTCTCTATACAATACTAACATAACAGGAGCCAAATGTGGACACTCTTTATATCAAATAATGGTTTTGGCTGCTCTTAACTGAATCCAATTCAAGATCTGGCTCTGAATGTTTTAAAGTGTGGTGGGCTTCATCATCCAGAAATCAAGTAACATTACATCAGTAAACTGCGCTCTTCTCGGACCTAAGCATCTACTTCTTAGTGGAGGTTTTGAACTTGTCCTCGGTCTGATGCAGCTCGGTAGAAATAGGGCAAATCAATATTATATTGATATTGTGATATGAGACTAGATATCATCGTAGATTTTGGATAGCACAAGTGTTGGCTTTTCCTGGTTTTAAAGTTACAGTAAAGTGATTTAATTTTCTGAACCTACCTTACTGATAGTTATCAAAAATATCATTGTGTACATATTTTGGGAAAGCACCAATAGTCATCCCTACAATATTTTTGCAATATTGATATTGGTTTTGTCCATATCATCCAGCCCTAGTATCAAAAACTGGCTACACGTATCATATTAGTCCCTACTTTATGTTTTCAACCTGTTCCCAGATCAGCTACCAGAGCATTGAGTCGTCAGACCCGGGCATCAACGTGCCGGGCCCCCGGCGCACCGTATCCAAGCTGAGGAACGAGACCTACCACATGTTCTCCGGCCTGCATCCAGGAACCACCTACCTGGTGTCTGTCCGCGCCCGCACCAACAAGGGCTTCGGCCAGACGGCCCTCACCGAGATTACCACCAACATCTCCGGTAAGGCCCCGCCCTCGGACCTGTGTGTGTGTGTGTGTGTGTGTGTGTGTGTGTGTGCGCGCGTTCCCAGTGGGAAAGCCCGTGTCGTGCCAAAAAGTGATTGCCGTCAGATTGCAGATATTTACAGGAAGGCATTGCCAATTTTCTTGCTTTGTATCATTATCTCAATCTCGGCAATATAAGCAGATGGACAGCGCTTACCTTCTCTATACGTTTTCGAAATATCGATTTATTCTGCCTGCAGAAACTCCGCCCCCGCCAGCTGATATGAGTCATTAATGCTTATTAATTTTCTCGATGCGATCCATAATCTGGTTTATTATAGTATTTCCAAACAGGCCTAAACAACGATATTAGACATACCAAACAAATATAAACATCAGAAACAATATTATATCATTATGTAAATATCATGCCTGATTACACTACTGTATACACTGCTTCTTTGGCCAGAATTGTGATTATTCAGTTACAAGAGACATTAAAAGTTTCATAGAGACACACCCTTTCCATTACCACAGACATACAGTTATGTGTATTTGCATGTTAGGACTGTTTAATCCAGATAAAAGCGTAACGTATGTGTAATGTAGTTAGGCTGTACAATGAGACAGTTTAAACTTTGACCAGTTAACTAACTAACAAAAAAGAAGAAGCAGAAAAAATAAGTTTTATTTTTACTTTGGAGCGTGTTCTTATTTTTATACCTGCCTCTCGCTGCTCTGGATAGAGCCCTCATACTGTATTCCTTGCTGCTCTGGATAGAGCCCTCATACTGTATTGCTTGCTGCTCTGGATAGAGCCCTCATACTGTATTGCTTGCTGCTCTGGATAGAGCCCTCATACTGTATTGCTTGCTGCTCTGGATAGAGCCCTCATACTGTAGTGCTTGCTGCTCTGGATAGAGCCCTCATACTGTATTGCTTGCTGCTCTGGATAGAGCCCTCATACTGTATTGCTTGCTGCTCTGGATAGAGCCCTCATACTGTAGTGCTTGCTGCTCTGGATAGAGCCCTCATACTGTATTGCTTGCTGCTCTGGATAGAGCCCTCATACTGTATTGCTTGCTGCTCTGGATAGAGCCCTCATACTGTATTGCTTGTCACACTGACTGATTGCCTTTCCTTGCCTACTACCTTTATTTTCTGTAATAATTGTTTAAAATTGTTTTACATGACTGTAAAATTCTACAGTTTTTTCAGTGGGCCTTTTGGTACCACTGCAAGCATGAATTAATAAAATAAAATAAAATAAAATCGGTAGTGTAACGTATTTGAACAGGCTGCACCACTGCCGCATCACTTTTTGGCAGTCAGTCGGTAACATTAATCATGAATTTGTAATCTAGCACTATTACATGTCGTCTGGATTTAAGCACCTAACATGCACTGGCTTAGCCTGGTAAAGCAGCCGGTCACCTGTCCTGAACTCACATTTAATTTTGTTCTTCACTTCCGTCTGGCCTCAAGCTGTCACCAAGCGTCTGCAGTGGACGGAAGTTGGGGCGGGTGTACTTGCCTGCCCTTGACAGACAACTCCTTCAGCCAATCAGCGTTTGATCCACTCAAACCCAAATCCACTCGGGAGAATGGCAAAAACATATTTTCTGCCGAGAAACACTGCACGAAAAACCTACTTTCCGGGACTTTGCACAACTGCGAACACATCCAATTTGCAGGTTTTTGTGGCACTTTGTGGCAAAGTGGGGGAAAGTACCACGTAGTGTCCGCCGGACACTGTCCGCATATTGTATGTATGCATCTGTATGCATCTGTATGCGGTCATTTACAGTACTTGCCCGGAAAGCAGGTTTTTCATGCAGTGAAACTCCGCGGTTGCCGCGATACTCCTGCCTCCCGCAAGGAGGCGGCCATTACTGTTTTGCTAGTGGCGTTCCTGATTGGCCAGTCACGATGCCAACTACGAGGCCAGGTCGCTGATTGGCTCGTCCGCTTTGCAGTTTCTGCTAGGATCCCACCCAGGTGCATGGGGCCAGACGGAAACGACAAACGAAATGAAATGTGACCGGCAGCTGGTTTACCAGGCTAGCACTGGCTGGCATGCTACTCCACACCCCTTATGTATAATACACACCTCAGCTGTCTCTGCTCACAGGTTCAGTTACAACAAGCGGCTCTAAAGCAGAAGCACTCACATTGTTTATTCCCAGGTCCTTAAGGGTCTGAGTTGATCTGTTTTAGCAGGATAACCATTAGCCTCACTGCACACTGCAGTTAATTCACTATAGTAAAGAAAAAGAGGGGAGCGCTTAACCTTATTGTTTCCCCCGAGCTCTGCTGAGGTCGTGCAGCTTTGAGATCTGCCCTAATTATATTATAAGGGCTTCTTGTTTTCTCGGTGGTTGGCCGCCGTTCCCGTCATCATCAGTCAGTAGCGCTGCGTGGGAGGCCTCGGTGCAGTAAAGTACAGTACACTAGGGATACGGACTGGGAATGAATAAATATAGCATATGCTGTACGCAGCGGTGGGAGAAGCACCAAAATACAATGTGACTCTAGAATCTCCCGGAGTAAATAGTTTTTGGGTTTGAACGGTTTACAAAATAAGATAAAGCATGAATCAGCGTAGTTCATTCGGAACCATGAGGGTCTGTTTCTTATGTGATGCTTAGAGGTTACTAACACCCCATTTACACCTGGTTTTTAAATGCGACCTGTATCCGGATAAGCTATCTGGATAATGGTTGCATTTAAAATTACTTAATTAATTAATTAGTTTAATTTAATTAATTAATAAATAAAAAATACCAGGTGTAAATGGGGTGAAAGAGATCTGATCACAATGTGCGCCAGACTACCTCTCGATGTGGTCAGGAAGATCTGATCACATCCTGATCACGATGCATTTACACCTTTACTGTAGCATGCATTTTTCCCAGATAACATCCAGATCACATTTAAAAAACAGGTGTAAATGGGGTGAAAATGACCCTGCAAGGGATGTAGATGTAGTGGAGGGTACAGTAAACCCACCTAGTCCCAGTTCAAACACCTTTTCATATGTGGAATTTATCCATTAGGCTTGGAGGATATCCAAAATTGTACAGTATATCATACTGGCCTGCCTCCGTGGTATGTACAGTATATAGAGACAGTTCCTCCGTGGTATGTACAGTATATAGAGACAGTTTTCACACCTAGGGAACAGTTTAAAACATAGCTTATTTCCTGTCAGCTATTGTATTAGTATCATAATACACTACAACAGGAAGATAGCAATTTAGAATGATTATGTTGTCAAGTTCAAACCTTAAAGCCTCGGGGTAAATCAGTGTGTGGTGATGTGATATGTCTTAAAGAATAATCCACCTCAGCTGCCCCTGATCAGGGACAATCCCATATCTACATTTAAAATGTGTTGGGTGGAGATAGTCTCTCCACTCAGGCAAAACTGGGTTACAACGTAAGCAACCATTTTAAGAGTTTGGGGGGAAAACACACACAATGTATTTCTGATCATATTTTTGCTGATAGCGTTGATGTTTGTCTTGAAGGTCGCATCACCGAGAATACCACAGTTAAAACGAATAAAAGCGCACAAAAATCGTCTACTCCAGCCCCATTATTTTTGCCTCTGCCTTCAAGCTTCCGTCTGGCTCTTCTTCTCTCCTCCCTTGCAGCCCCGGTGTTTGACTATGAAGACGTTCCCTCTCCGCTGAGCGAGTCGGAGAGCACCATCACCGTGCTGCTGCGCCCGGCCCTGGGCAGAGGGGCTCCTGTCAGGTACAACTGCTACAGTAACTTCCTCACTCCTACACCACCATTCATTCACTGCTCCTCCCTCCACACCATGACATTTATAGCTCCACTCAGAAAGGGCTCTCCAGAGGAGCAGAAAATTATCCTTTTTGGGCTTTGACCATAGCAGAACCCCATTCAGCCCCGTAAAGACCCAGTTTAGAAAGGCTGACATGGCTGCATCGAGCATATAAGGTGCTGTAACAAGCCTTTGAAGAATGTTTGAAATGTCCCAAAGCAGTGTTAAATTACTGCACTTGTTAAAGGTGATTTAATATTTAATAAGGTCATATTATGTGTGTGCCTATATATATATATATACAGTATATATATATATATATATATATATATATATATATATATATATATATATATATATATATATATATATATATATATATGTATGTATATATAAATATAGAGGAAAGAGGGACGCCCTCACAAAAAATGTGAAAGCTTAGCTTGTATGGTATGAATCTGTGATAAGAGGTGGCAAAACTGGCATTTATTTGGATGGAAAACTTGTACATGGTTCTTCCGTCATCACTGTGAAGTTCATTTGATTGATTTCCATTATAGATGATGAATGAGAATGCATTCATCGCATGAGTGTCATAGTAGTAATAACTACCATGTACGAGTCCAAATAAATAATTGTGTGCTTTAGCACCAACAGCATGCTCCCCTCCAGTATTTGGTGAGGTAAGAGAGTCGTCTAATGAATGAGTTTCAATTTCAGTAATATGACAGCCATCATAAAATAAGTGTTATTTGACTGTTTGTGATCAATCACCCCCCCCTCAACAGAAAGTGTATTATCCAAAACCCGTATCCCACAGCCATCCACTGATTTGTTTTTGATCATTTGTGATCAGCACCTTCTCAGCTTAAGCCAATTTAGATGAGAAAGTGGCAGAAAGGTCTAACTTTCTGCCACTTTCTTACATTTATCTACTTTCTAAGGTTTATCTACTGAAAAGGCTCAACACTGATGTTTGCTTCCCCCTAAAATCATAGGAGGTGTAACTTTAGTTATTGTGATTTTCGAAGGTAAGAGATGATGCAGTCAGAAAAGCATCGTTAAAGGGACACTCCGCCTATTTTCCACGCTGATTTTTTTTTTACATAATCTCACACATATCTGAAAACTGTAAACAGTTTTGCAGGCATTCGTTGAGTGTGACAGTTATTGAGAGTTGATTTGAGTAAAGTTGTGGACCAGTGATGTCATTCATGCACAAATGGCATCACTGGTCCACAACCTACGTCAAATCTACTCAATGACTCTCAAACTAAATGAATGACTGCAAAACTGTTTACAGTTTACTGATATAATACTGATTTTGTAATGATACACAACGCTGCACCTTCGATGCACTGTGATTAACGAGCCCGACACTGCCCTCTAGTGCCTACCAGGTGGTGGTGGTGGAAGAGGATGCCTCCCGGCGGGTGAGGAGGAGGAGGAGGGAGCTGGGCACCGTGGACTGTTTCCCCACGCCTAGCTCCCACAGCGAGGCCCAGGCCAAAGGAGCTCCGCAATACTACACGGCCGAGCTGGCCCCCAGCAGCCTGCCCGAGGCCACGCCCTTCACTGTGGGCGACAACCACACCTACAACGGCTACTGGAACAGCCCTCTGGACCCCACCAAGAACTACCTCATCTACTTCCAGGCTGCCAGCAACTTCAGAGGGGTGAGGAGCCGTCTTATCGAGAAGCACCACTTTGACGCCTCGGCAGTCTTGAACGTCCATTTAGTTTAGTGCACAGCTTGTCAGGAGGTGGGAAGCAGCACGCCAGAGGCACAGAAAACAAGGAGGAACTCGTAATGAGAAGGCTGTGCAAAGAAGGCGTTATCTGTTACCCAATGTGATGACACGCGTGTATTATTTATGCATACTTAGGATGGCTTTGGGTGAATTATGTCCCACTGGTAAATCGACATCTCTCTCTCTCTCTCACTCTCTCTCTCTCTCTCTCTCCCCCCCCCCCCCCTCTCTCTCTCTCTCTCTCTCCCCCCCCCCCTCTCTCTCTCTCTCTCTCTCTCTCTCTCTCTCTCCCTCTCTCTCTCTCTCTCTCTCTCTCTCTCTCCCCCTCTCTCTCTCTCTCTCTCTCTCCCCCTCTCTCTCTCTCTCTCTCTCTCTCTCTCTCTCTCTCTCTCTCTCTCTCTCTCTCTCTCTCTCTCTCTCTCTCTCTCTGAAAAGGAAATGGAAACAGGCCACCTCCTTTATCTCCCTGCACACCCCTGGCTACTCTCTTTATCTCCGCCCCCCCGCCCAGTCCCAAACATCACACCAGCAAAGTGAAGCAAACAAATCAGCGTTTAGAAGATAATTCTAATAATTATGTGTAGAATAACAGCGTTGCGCTCTTGGGTTCAGTTTGTCACTTCAGGTAATGTTGTCGAGTTAAATTCCTTCACGTTCAACCTCTTTCTGAGGCTTTTTTTACTGAAAGAAAAGCAAACACTGCCAGGCTTTGAAAAGATGGAAGAAGTAGCTCCTCGACGAAGTGGGAAAGTGATTCAAGCAGGAACAGAGAATATGCCAGGCAGTGTGCACAGGTGCAGGCAGTGTGCACAGGTGCAGGCAGTGTGCACATGTGCAGGCAGTGTGCACAGCTGCAGGCAGTGTGCACAGGTGCAGGCAGTGTGCACATGTGCAGGCAGTGTGCACAGGTGCAGGCAGTGTGCACATGTGCAGGCAGTGTGCACAGGTGCAGGCAGTGTGCAGAGGTGCAGGCAGTGTGCACAGGTGCAGGCAGTGTGCACAGGTGCAGGCAGTGTGCACAGGTGCAGTGCAGAGTACATGCAATGTAAATGCTGCTTAAATCATTAGGCTCATATGGAGAAGGATTGCCAATGCCTGGCTGCCTGTAGCTCGTCATCTAGACAATAATATCTCATGTCTCAGAGTTCCTCTGGTCATCTAGACCAGTGGTCCCCAACCACTGGGCCGTGGACCGGCATTTGGTACCGGGCCGCGAGCCCAGTACATTTTTTTTTTTTTTAATAAACATAGGCTATAACATTATAGGCTGTGTGTAGTAGTTGAAACATAGTTTCAAGTTGACGTTTATTTATGTTTGTAGTTGAAACAAAACCATAAATACTGTATAGGCTACATACAGTACAACACAAAAGGCTGTTATTTACCCTTTGTCGCCACCTGGTGAGTAAATATATATGTAACTAAAACCATTAAAATTGACAACCGGTCCGCAACTTTTTTTTCCATGTATCTACCGGTCCTTGGCACAAAAAAGGTTGGGAACCCCTGGTATAGATGACCAGAAGAACTCTTGAGACATGAGATATTATTGTCTAGAATCTAGACAATAATATCAGCATTCCTCTGGTCATCTAGACAATAATATCTCATGTCTCAGAGTTCCTCTGGTCATCTAGACAATAATATCACACTAGATAGTGTGTGCCGTGTCTTAACAGCTGATTGTTTACTGACAGGACGACCACGCCTCAGTAAACAATCAGCTGTTAAGACACGTCACACACCATCTAGTGACGCCTCTGATGAAGACGGAAGTGTTACCGTCGAAACATGTCAGGTAGGAATGACAAATCTGTGTCATATAAGAAAATCTAAATTCTAAGTTACAATATAGACACAATGAACCCTTTTGGATTAATAATATCTCATGTCTCAGAGTTCCTCTGGTCATCTAGACAATAATATCTCATGTCCTCTGGGTGTTTTGCTGAAGAGGCTGCTGGGTGGCTCTGCAGTATTGCAGCAGTCAGCCATGACTGAAGGTCCAGGTCCACTGTGCCTCTGCTATCTGATTCAAATCTCTCTCTATTGATCTGGAGTTAGCAGTAAGCCTTTTACACCAAGGACGCTCATTTGGGATGAGTCCTGCCCCAAGACCGTCCACTGGAATAGCAATTCCTCCTTCAGGACAGAACAGACAGACTATTACAATTCATCTTGATGATTTTCTATCCTGAAAACATTTTCACCTCCAATCAATTCTCTAAAGTCTATCTGTCCCAGAAGAGGTGGGCTGCTCTGTGTGTGTGTGTGTGTGTGTGTGTGTGTGTGTGTGTGTGTGTGTGTGTGTGTGTGTGGTGGGGGGGGATGTCTGTCATTGAATTGAAACAGTAATTGCTTTGGCAGATATGCCTTCAGTGGGCCTTGAAAGATGCTTGATTGGTGCTGCCGGTTCCTTACAATACACAAAACAAACTCTGTATCTCAGTGTGTTTGTGTTTGTGTGTGTGTGTGTGTGTGTGTGTGTGTGTGTGTGTGTGTCTCTCTATCTCTCTGTCTCTCTCTCTCACACTCTCTCGTCTGTGTGTGTGTGTGTGTGTGTGTTTGTGTGGGTCTCTCTCTCTCTCTGTCTCTCTCTCACACTCTCTCTCTGTCTCTATCTTTCTCTCTCTCACTCTCTCTGTCTCTCACTCTCTCTCAATTGGCTCTTTAGAAATTCTAGATTGCTGCTATCCATTGCATTAAGAATGAAAGGATTAGCAGGGTGGCTATATCGTGATGCTACCTCCAGCCTGCTGGTATTTTCACTATCATCGCTCATCATCTGGAGCTCCCTGCCTCTTTACTGACTGGATATATATATATATATATATATTGGCATGTGGATCCATGGGGATGCTTCCATTTATATCTCCCTCCTTGACAAGATGGAAGGTGGTTCTGTGCAAAGAGGCCACCAGGCCACCTTGACAGAGGCCAGGATGACACCTGACATATTACCTGCAGGTGCTTTAATAACCCCTGGATGGAGCCTAATATGACTTCATGTCACTGTAAGACATGAGAAGAGATGAGACTCCACTCCAAACACATTTTCAATTAAAAAAGGGCAATTTGGCAACGGTTTTAGGTGAAAGGTTTCTGACTTCAATCTCGGAGCACAGATTAGCATAATTGCCCATAAAGTCTGATTTAACATCTTTAAATCTTAATACTACAATGTGCCGCTCTACCTCTGGGACAGGGGTGGCTGTTTTGGGGGGAATGAGAGCCAATGGGTCGACCCGGGTGAGGAGCAGACGTCACCCACTTGGAAATTGTAATTATTTCCTTCACATTCTGTAGCAAAGGGCTGGGTGACTTTGACAGATGGTTTCCTACGTGTGTGTGTGTGTGTGTGTGTGTGTGTGTGTGTGTGTGTGTGTGTGTGTGTGTGTGTGTGTGTGTGTACGTGTGTGTGTACGTGTACGTGTACGTGTACGCTAGAGTGTGTGTGTGTGTGTGTGTGTGTGTGTGTGTGTGTGTGTGTGTGTGTGTGTGTGTGCGTGCGTGCGCACGTGCGCGCGTGCGTGCGTGCGTGCGTGCGTGTGTGCGTGTGTGTGCGTGCGCGCGCGTGCGTGTGTGTGTGTGCGTGCGTGCGTGCGAGGGTGCGTCCGAGCGTGCGCGTGTAATGTATATGTGATTATTGTGTCTTCTTGTTACTCAGCCAAATGAATTAATTCCGCCTTCCTGTTTCTCACAGGAGACCAGAATCAACTGCATCCGGATAGCTCGTAAAGGTAACTATTCTCCTATATACAGCACTATATACAGTAGGTACTACATTTATCATTTAACATGATTAAATTATCACATTAATGCTGCGATATTAGTATAATTACCATAAACAAACAAGACAATTGCTGGGAATTCAGGTTTGTATGGCCCTTAATCACAGTTACAGGCTCATATGGCATCAAAAACGTCTGCATTATGAATTCAACAAGTGAAAACGACACCCCTCCAACCTTAACCCTTATCAATGAAAATGAATTTATAGAAATGTATAGATGATTTCACAGAGACGTAGCATGTAGCTAGAGAAATGCAGCGGGCCCAGAGCGCAGCCTTGTGGCACACCAACGACCAAGTCCAAGATGGGGAGATAAACAATGAATAGATGGGACCTAAACCGTGAAAACACCCACCCTTGAGTACCAATGTATTTTTCCACAATGTTCTCAGAGTATGTCATGGTCAACCATATTTGGTCTTTAGTACAAGCTCTGCACCAAGCTCCCCTCACCACACGAGACACAAGAGGAAAGCAGAGAGCAAACATGATAAACACTCTCTTTCTCTTGAATCACAGACACTGACATTCTCTTTCTCTTGAATCACATACACTGACATTCTCTTTCTCTTGAATCACAGACACTGACATTCTCTTTCTCTTGAATCACAGACACTGACATTCTCTTTCTCTTGAATCACAGACACTGACATTCTCTTTCTCTTGAATCACAGACACTGACATTCTGCCGTCCCCCCGGTGGCTTTGAAATACAGAATGCTGCGCCATATTTTATTTTCCTCAGACAGGAAGAGAGAGAGAGAGAGAGAGAGACATAGAAGCTTCTCAGTTCTCTTCTCGTCTTCCTCTCTCTACTGAATTACAGTGAGAAGTTTGTAGCACACTTGAGAAAGGGGGCCATTAAATTGGATTCCGCTCCCTGAACTCTGCCTTTGTTATCTGAAGCTCGATGACATCAAAGGGTCTTCCGTGCTATTGTCTGCTGGCGGCGCCACACATATGCAGAAGGAGGCGTGTTGCTAGCCTAGGTAAACCCAGCCACCACGTGACCTGCTCTCTCAGTTCCCAGAACAGGTCTGAGAGCAGGTCACGTGGGGGATGGGTTTACCCAGGCTAGCGTGTTGCCGGCATATTTATAGCAGCCATCTTTTTAGTTGTGTGCGTGCGTGTGTGTGTGTGTGTGTGCGTGCGTGCGTGCGTGCGTGCGTGCGTGCGTGCGTGCGTGTGCGTGCGTGCGTGCGTGCGTGCGTGCGTGTGTGTGTGTGTGTGTGTGTGCGTGCGTGCGCGTGTGCATGGATGTGACAGGCTCAGAGGACACATTGAGGTGGCATAGAGGTCTCGTTTTCATTTTCTCTCACTCTGTCTCTGCCTCTGTAGCTGGGATTCTATCCAAGTCCATTCTTTCTAATTTAATGTACTGTATGATGTATCAAATAAATGTAATGTACTGTATGATGTATCAAATTTAATTTAATGTACTGTATGATGTATCAAATTTAATTTAATGTACTGTATGATGTATCAAATTTAATGTACTGTATGATGTATCAAATTTAATTTAATGTACTGTATGATGTATCAAATTTAATTTAATGTACTGTATGATGTATCAAATTACAAAAGCTGATTGGAAGTGGCAAAATCCTGTAAAATTTCCTCAATATAATTTTGGTTGGTAAGGAAATGATATGATATACTAGGGGGCTGAAACCCTAGGCTCGCCCGCTGCGTCGCCTCACCTGCTTGGCATGCGCAGTGCACAGCTTCATGCTCAACTTTGAGCTCAGTGCTCAACTTCACATCACTGATGACAACACTGTCACTGATGATGTCACAATGCCTATGACATCACTGATGAGGTTACAATGCCTATGACATCATCAGTGCCTATGACATCATCAGTGATGTCATAAGATGATTTTGGTCAATAATGATGTCACAATCACTGATGATGTAATAGACATTGTGACATCATCACTTTTAGGATTGGGATGCAAATGCACAAACTGCTGACACAAGGACAATATCCCATTAATTCCAGAGTAATTGGAAATGAAAGCGCCTCACCTCTCTCACACCCGGCCTCTCCTCTCTCACACCCGACCTCACCTCTCTCACACCCGGCCTCTCCTCTCTCACACCCGACCTCACCTCTCTCACACCCGACCTCACCTCTCTCACACCCGGCCTCACCTCTCTCACACCCGACCTCACCTCTCTCACACACAGCCTCTCCTCTCTCACACCCGGCCTCTCCGACCTCACCTCTCTCACACCCTACCTCACCTCTCTCACACCCGGCCTCACCTCTCTCACACCCGACCTCACCTCTCTCACACCCGGCCTCTCCTCTCACACACCCGGTCTCACCTCTCTCACACCCGGCCTCACCTCTCTCACACCCGGCCTCTCCTCTCTCACACCCGGCCTCACCTCTCTCACACCCGGCCTCACCTCTCTCACACCCGACCTCACCTCTCTCACACCCGGCCTCTCCTCTCACACACCCGGCCTCACCTCTCTCACACCCGACCTCACCTCTCTCACACCCGGCCTCACCTCTCTCACACCGGACCTCACCTCTCTCACACCCGACCTCACCTCTCTCACACCCGGCCTCACCTCTCTCACACCCGACCTCACCTCTCTCACACCCGGCCTCTCCTCACACACCCGGCCTCACCTCTCTCACACCCGGCCTCTCCTCTCTCACACCCGGCCTCTCCGACCTCACCTCTCTCACACCCTACCTCACCTCTCTCACACCCTACCTCACCTCTCTCCTACCTCACCTCTCTCACACCCGGCCTCACCTCTCTCACACCCGACCTCACCTCTCTCACACCCGGCCTCTCCTCTCACACACCCGGCCTCACCTCTCTCACACCTGGCCTCTCCTCTCTCACACCCGGCCTCTCCTCTCTCACACCCGGCCTCTCCTCTCTCACACACGGCCTCTCCTCTCTCACACCCGACCTCACCTCTCTCACACCCGGCCTCACCTCTCTCACACCCGACCTCACCTCTCTCACACCCGACCTGACCTCTCTCACACCCGACCTCACCTCTCTCACACCACACCACAATAAATGATTAGAAAGCAGATAATATTAGTGCACTGTAATTCCAAGATGGAAATATTATTGTTAGTGTATTACTATTAATGAGAAACAGGCGACACTAGATAGATTGTCTGAAAACCTGCTGAAACCGACATATAAAGTCTGAAATTAATATTTCCCAATATGAGTCTAAAAGCAGAGCGACGGATCCAGCATGATTTGTGTGATTACAGCAGTTCTGCCGGGCTTATAGTCACCACCAATCCACAGCTCACGCAGCCAAAGTCTGTAAAGGCTTTTCACATTTGGGCAAAAGGCGATAACTCCGATGTGACAGTCACAGGCTTTGTGAAAATACATGTGCTATTCAGCTGTACGGCCAACCTGGTTCAGCCAGGCCTGAAGAAGTCCCATGAATGATGCTATCTGTGTGCCTTTTGTTCCCAACCTTCTTTGTTTTCTCATCAGAGCGATGGCTTGTTAATGAAGAGTACGATGCCAGTAGTGTCATAGAGCTCCTCCAATTCCTTCTTCCTTAATAGCAATTTTTCACCTTTGGAGACACACGACGGAGCGCTCAGGTGATTCAATAAGGGAGAGATTTCATGCTCTTGGCTGTGATGGGAAGATGTGGGTGGGAGGAGGCTGCTACAGAGAAATAGCTGCCTGCATGAGGGAACGCATCCATCCAGCGAGATCTCTCCCGGGCCAAAACGTGTTCAGCTCTCCTAGATTCTGAAGTTGGGAATATCACAGAGAAATAGTGTTTCAGCCCTCTCAGACGCCATCTACTGAGCTCTTCATTCCAGGCACAGTATGTAGCGTGCATGCTAATCCACTTGGCTGCTGACTCCGTTAGCTGGAAGCGCTCTCTCCGGTATAAGCTACCGCAGTGATTCCCTAAACTGTGGGCCACTAGTGGTCCATGGAGGTACTGCAGGTCATTAGAAAGAATGTCTGTGATTGTTTAGATAGATACTTCCACATTAGCTTAATGTTTCAGTGTGGATGTTGCCCCTTGCGTGGCACTCGTGCAAAAATGCAGTGTAGAGGAGGTCGCGACTGCCAATATTCTCAGCGATTGTCTTGTTTATTTACAAGAATTACAATAATATCTCACAATTAATGTGGTAATGATTTCATCATGTCAAAATGCTGCACATGGCAATTTTAAATGGCATTGTGTTTTTGGAAGTATAGCCATTCACACAGCATTGACACAGGCAGACTTGTTTAGTAACACGCAGATGCCTCCTCCTCTCTCCCTCTGTCATGCGGTGTAGCCGCCTGCAAAGACTCCAAGCGGGCTCTGGAGGTCTCCCAGCACACCGAGGACATGGGGCTGATCCTGGGGGCCTGTGCTGGCGGTCTGGTGGTCCTCATCCTGCTTCTGGGGGCCATCGTCATCGTCATCAAGAAGGGGTGAGTGGATTTGAAAATGTATCATGTGTTAACGTTATGGGTTAGAGCCTGTTAACATGGGCTCGAGGCTAAAGTCCCGCAACGGCGGTCTTCAGTTCCTACATCGCCTATCCAGAGGAGTAAATTTATCTCCATTCCACTTTAGCAGCTACAGGGTCTATTGAGAAAAGCATTTGGCAATTAGAGTGAATTAGAAGCAGAGCAAGTGGAATGGTAGAGCATCACTCCTAAACTCTCCCAGAGAGTCAGCCAAGCTTTTGTGTTTCATCTCATCTTTTAATTTCAAGGTCTGCGTGTTGGCTGAGCCCCAAATGCAACGACTCACTGGCTGCTTTGCACCTCCAAATGAGCTCTGTCCTGGCTTCCACCTGCAGTGTGTTCTTCCTGTAGCTCTCCACCTCCAAATGAGCTCTGTCCTGGCTTCCACCTGCAGTGTGTTCTTCCTGTAGCTCTCCACCTCCAAATGAGCTCTGTCCTGGCTTCCACCTGCAGTGTGTTCTTCCTGTAGCTCTCCACCTCCAAATGAGCTCTGTCCTGGCTTCCACCTGCAGTGTGTTCTTCCTGTAGCTCTCCACCTCCAAATGAGCTCTGTCCTGGCTTCCACCTGCAGTGTGTTCTTCCTGTAGCTCTCCACCTCCAAATGAGCTCTGTCCTGGCTTCCACCTGCAGTGTGTTCTTCCTGTAGCTCTCCACCTCCAAATGAGCTCTGTCCTGGCTTCCACCTGCAGTGTGTTCTTCCTGTAGCTCTCCACCTCCAAATGAGCTCTGTCCTGGCTTCCACCTGCAGTGTGTTCTTCCTGTAGCTCTCCACCTCCAAATGAGCTCTGTCCTGGCTTCCACCTGCAGCGTGTTCTTCCTGTAGCTCGCCGGGCGATGGAGCTCCACTCATCTGAGTGTGAAATACATCATCGAGGGCGTGTTACTCTGTTGCCCACTCAATTACATGAGGCGAGCAGCTGTGAGGTGCCAGTGGATGGGCTCGTAATTGGTTTGGAAGGTTGTTTTGGAGAGGAGAACTCAGCCGCCGTGGTGGTTATGCTCAGGAAGAATAGAGGCAGAATGAATGGGGATGTCTGGAAGAAGGAAGTGACTGATAAGATTCAGCGGGCCAATCTCGCCAGCACAATGTGAACTAGACAGCCACACGGGGCAAAGGGAGCAGACAGGTTTCTATTTAGCTGCAAGAAATTGTTGTTCTCGCGACTGCAAAGTCACATTGTCTATCGATGTGTTTTAGTCCCACTCGCCTGCTTCACGACGGCTTGCTAGTGACATTCCAACACACTGAGCATCTTCATTTGTCTTTTTGACGGCCATCTTGATAAACCATGGTCACCTCTCTTTTTTCTCCTCACTCTCCTCCTCTTCTCCTCTCCTCCTCCTCCATGCTAATCAGAAGGGACTTCTATTCTTACCCTTACTACCCGTAAGTTACTTTCTCTCTCCACGCTGATGCCATCCCCTCTGCTTGCCCTCTGTAGCCCAGGTGTGGAAATGAGCATTGCTATCTCCTCATCCTCTAGCACAGACCCCCCTCCCTACCATCACCTGCCACCACCCCTCCAACTCTCTCTCTCTCTTCTATCACCAAATCTCACTTTCCACCCATGTACCAGTTTCAATCTCTCAGCCCTTATTTTCTCCCCTCCATCCAATTTCTCATCTTCTCACTCACCCTGCCTTTGCTTATCTCTCGCCTGGTCTTTCTCTCACTCTGCCCCCTTCTCTTCTCTGCTGTCCTCTCTCTCTCTCTCTTCAACCCCCCCGCCCCCGCCTGTATCTCTACAGCAGGAAGAAGGTGGCCATCAACAAGGCGGCCATGTCCTACCGGCAGGAGAAGAGCCGCAAGCTGAGCTCTCTGGACTGCAGCCTGACTGAGCAGAGCACTCTGCAGCAGGATGAGAGGATGGCCCACTCCTTCATGGACGCCAGCAGCTGCAACGCTCGAAGTAAGACGGAGAGAGAATGCACCGCTCCTCTGAGAGAGGGTCTAGATTGGGACAAAGCATGCAGGCCATGCAATGACTTTTCTTGACCACGATGGAAAACGACATGAGGTCAAGGAAAGATGTGGAGAATTCATAAGAGCTTATGTTACGGGCAGGGTCGCTTCAGAAAAAACATGCCCATTAGTCCCACACCTCAATAGTCTGAAAGGGTACCCCTTTCTCATTATTTTTCAACCAGCAGGGTAGTGGTGGTTGGGGTTAGGCACTGGTTGGGGTTGGGGTTAGGGTTAGCGTTTGATATGGGTCAAGGTTAGGGACGGAAGCTCCACGTCCAGCTCGGCCACCAACTGGGCCAGCTCCGAGGCAAAGCCGCTGGGCCCGGGCGTCGGCCAATGGGACATTTTTCGGACTACTGAGGTGTCGGATCAGTGACATGGAACCGTTGAGGCTTCTACCCTTTCACGTCATGTAACCACTTCTCAAAACATGGTCAAATCCTTTTCCTGCTCGGTTGCTGAGAAAGTCTTTCTGTGTTAACACGTTCACTGCCAATGACGTGTTTTTACGTCAAACAAAATCCAACGGTTGACTGCCAATGACGTGTTTTTACGTTAAAAAAAAATCGATTTTTTTTTTTTGACGGTGGGACGTTGATCTAACCCTTTTACGTCTCCTATACCAATATTGGAGGTATTGAATGTGTATAATCTATTTTACCGACCCACTGAGTGGCGACATGTCTCTCCACAGTAGAAAGAGGCGAGCCAAAACTGGAGGGAAAAGCGCGAGGAAGCCGTTCTCATACTGTAAAATGGATGGCGAAAACGCTTTCACTTTCGCGCTGACGCACAGCGGTGGCAACGGTGGGGGGTTCCAAGAATAGACTGGATGCACACTTTGAAACACGCACCATAAATAAGCCCAGAATCGCAAGAGCTTCATCAGAGCTCTCAACCGGACCGCCAAGAAACGAGCGAAACCCATCCAGCGAGCCCCATCCAGACTGCCAGGCAGCAGCCAGGCAGCAGCAACTCGTTTGTCACAGACCCGCTGCAGAGCCAAGGAGGGCGGAGGAGAACGCCCACGGAGGGAGGAGTTGGAAGCAGAGGGGGGTTTCCTGCTGTTATGGAGGAAATTACTGTTCAAAACTATTGTTTAGATGTCTGACGTCTTACTGATGCCAAAAATGAATGGTTAAAGTGACTGTTCTATCGAATTTCACAAAAAGCCGTTTATCTCAGAATAATTTTTCAGACGCTGAAACCATGCTGTATTCAACTGCTAATGCTTACATAACTACTAACTCTACAAACTAACTCTTTTAGACAGAGAAAGCACACATTCTATTAGTTCTTTTGAGATATTGTGTGTTCACAAAATCCTAACAGAAACGAATCCTCGGCTCTTGAAAGATGAGCCAAAATCCTCAAAAAAAAACCTTGGCAGAAGCTAACTACAGTATTGAAAAACGGCTGGCAGTGAATGTGTTAACAACATGTTAGCAACATGTTAGCAACATGTTAGCAAGCATTAGCAAGGTATGTTGATTGTTTTCATGAACGGCCGAATCATGCCGAATGGTGCGTCACTTTGCTGCTTCACGGAATTGTGGGGCGGCATTATTTACTTTGCTTACGTAAAGGATGGTCCAGTGCATCCTATCCTAAAGGAGCTAAGTCAGGAAGCATTGAAGCACCTTTCTTTAGCATTTAGAGAATTCAAACAGCTCTTATCATGGCTGCCACTTATGCACGTCTGGGGCATTTCACTCAGTTAGGAACATTCCTAAGCAAAAAAGACAATTCAAACGCAGTCCTTGTCTCCAATAAGTTCCTGCCAGACCATGAGGCGCGCACAACAGAGAGATCTCCTGCAACCCTCTCTTGTCTGTTTGAATATTCTGCAGTGCCAGTCAGCAGTCACGTCTCTGTGGAAATGCAGACTTTTTCCTTGAGCTGCCCTCCAGAATATTCACTCGGCTGAGTCGAGACATACATTCATCAATCTGAGCACCCAGAGTCTATCAGTCTGACGACTACCGACACTCTGGGACAGACGCATGATATTTCTGGGTTTCCGGTGTATAGTGGATGTCCGCGTCAAGACTTATGCTTCCGTGCGGCGTGGTAATTGTTTACAGTCCGATTGGTGCGAGAATGGAGTTGGATCCATCGATCGATACGTTTTGTAGGTGTTTTAGGTCCAGATGATACGTTTTGTAGGTGTTTTAGGTCCAGGTGATACGTTTTGTAGGTGTTTTAGGTCCAGATGACCTTTTGAAACATCGTCAGACTGTAAACAATGACGGAAGCGCTAGTCTTTTGCCAGACGTCCGCTCTACACCGGAAACCTTGGACTATCAGCCATCCGTCAGACTGATAGGCCATGTTCACATTACAGGCAAATCCGATTTGCTGCTAAAGTCATTAATCATCATTATCTTGATCGGTTTCCCAAATCTGATTTGGGAGAGTGTCCGCACTGCCACAAATCTGATTTGGGCAAGTGTTCAAGTCGGATCTGTGTGTCCAGACCTCCATATGTGGTTTGGGACAAGTGACACAAATCAGACTTGGAGCGTCCAGACTCATAAAACCAATCTGGATAGAATTATTAATAGGTCTTTAAAGTTCACAAATCAGATTTGGCCTCCTAGTCTGAACATGGCCATAGATTCTGGGTGCCCAGAGATTGTACATTCATAAATAGAGCCATATCTTTGTCGATTAGTGCAATATGCATAACATCGTCAACGTTAGGGATTCGAAATATTTGCTAACATTGTGGTTGTGTCTGTGTGTGTGTGTGTGTGTGTGTGTGTGTGTGTGTGTGTGTCTGTGTGTGTGTCTGTGTCTGTGTGTGTGTGTGTGTGTGTGTCCCCAGATGAGCAGCGTAGCTCGGTGAACGAGTCGAGCAGCCTACTCGGCGGTTCGCCCCGACGCCACTGTCGGAGGAAAAGCTCACCATACCACACGGGTCAGCTCCACCCGGCCGTACGCGTGGCCGACCTCCTCCAGCACATCAACCAGATGAAGACTGGCGAGGGATACGGCTTCAAACAGGAGTACGAGGTGAGAGCGTCGTGAACTGGTACTTTTGAAGTGATACCTGTGCTACAACCATGACTTTGCTTACTGTACATTGTACCTTGGCATGAACAGTGTTGGGCAAGTTACTTTCAAAATGTAATATACATCTTACTAGTTAGTTTCATTTGAAAGTAATAAGTTACTTTACATCTTGGAAAATTCAAAATGTTCTCATTTTCCTTTGTTATTGTCATCTAAATTGGTTATTTGCATAAAAACACACAATCTTATTAGGAAATGATTGTATCGTTATTTAGATATGATTTGATTAAAAAAAATCTACTTGTAATTTGCGTTACTTGACAAAGTAACTGGTATAATATTACTGAAATCCTATTGGTAATATTGCTGAGTTACTGCTAAAAGTAATTTATTACCTGTAATATGTTACTTTTGTAATGAGTTACCCCTGACAATGGGCATGAGACAAATAAAACTTTGGCAGGATTGGGGAGCTTTTATTTGTAAAAGAAAATGCACACGCATTTTCCTATACCACCCTCCATTTTGGAAAAATAAATGGCACTTTTCTTTGCTTTTAGCTAGATTGAATTTAAATGAGCCTGACATGTTTGAAAGTTGGCAGGCTGGGTTACATCACCCAATTATGTCTTAATCACGTTAGTCATGTTTGTTACAATAGTGTTAGCTCACATGCTAAGGTTACACAGTATATATGTGGATGGAGAATGCTAACGCCATTAGCACCATGTTGCACTCTGTGATGCTGCAGACAACTGCTGTCTACATGCTGCAGCCTCAAGAGACACGTTTAATATTCATGAGGTAGAAATGAAATGCTTTCTTATTTCATCTCCATTACAGAGATAATGCACATACACTGAACTTCTGGAGATGTGCCGACTAATTAGGCTTTTTAAAGTCACTTCTTTCTTTCTCAAGTCGTCCTCATCAGCCGGGGCCCAGAAGTCTTTTTTTGCACCTCCACCACCACCTGCAGGAATCCACATGCGCTTTTCCATTCATTAAGATATCCCCAGAGCCCCCCCCATACCCCCGCATGCGCACACACACACACACACACAGACACACACACACACACACACACACACACACACACACACACATACACACACACACACACACACACACACACACACACACACACACACAATCGATATAGGGGGCTCTTTCTCCCTCCTCAGTCTGACTCCCCATCGCCTTTAGAAATAAACAAGGAGAAGGAACCCAGCATGCACACTTCTGTCTGACTTCATAGTCCTTATTTCCCACAGGCTCGTGCTGCTACCATTGATCAGACCTGTTGCAAAGCATTGTGGGGGCTGTGAATGGTACAGGCGCTTGTTGTTGTTGGTAGAGTAGAGTATGTGTTGTACTAGGAAGCCAACATCTGGAATCTGACTTTGAGTAAACAGAGCCACTATATAAACAAGGCAGTGAGTGCTACAGTAAACGTGTCGTCCTCCTCGGGTGATGCAGACCCCGCTTCTAGCGCTCCCGTTGGGTCAATTTGAAAAGGCTGCAAAGCAGTGGTGAGGTGCATCATTTCCCAAAGTTTCGTCAAAATCCAATCAGTAGTGAAGGAATTGATGAAGAAATACACTGCTCGATAGCCTTGGGCCTATTGGCCAACCCTGGGCAAATATGCAGAATTCTGAACATGCTGGAACATATACAGTGAATGTAGTGATATGGATCATTTCAGGTTTTGTCAAAATTGGATCAATGACACATGGGCAAATGAGTGAACAATTTATGTACCAGTATGTATCAGGATCAGTGTTATTTTAAAAATACCTCAAACGCAGATGCAGTTTTTCACCAAGTTTCATCGAAATCCAACCAGTCGTGTCTGAGAAATAGTGCGTGACGGACGAATGAACAATCAAATGTTTGATAAATACAACGCCCACCTTGATTTGAGTTCAGCTGATGAGATCAGACTATAGCTCTGAATAAAACAAAGGTGTATGAAGGTGAGTCGGCGAGGCTTGAAGGAAAGAGGGAGGCGGACAGAGGCAGTGGAGGGCGGCTTGTTAAACAGGATTAGATCAGGCAGTACCTGCATAGGATCCAGTGGAAGATGTAATCCCCTGATCAGCATGCTTTCCCTGGCTCATTCAGGGCCTCCGGTGGGCCCAATTTGGCCCCTTCGCCCGAGGGGGATTGGCGCGCCGCTGATGAGGGACTTAGCTCGCGGCGTTACTGATGAGGGACTTAGCTCGTGGCGGTACGCGCGGCGGGAATGTGCCCGCCGATGCAGAAGGGAGGATCAGGCCCACTTGAGACGCGACAGGATGTGACACGACTCGAGCCGGGCCCTGCACCCATTCTCTCGGCAAAGCTCACATCTTTTATTCGGTGGTTGTTGTTTTCTCCTCTTCCATCACTCATCATGTTGATTTAGATTCAATGCCTCGTCTCCCTGCGGCAGCACATTTTGCTAGATGGGTGTCATAAACAGCTGTCACAAATGTAGCACTTAGCGTAGCAGAGCTTCACACTGCATCTGGGATGAGAGTGTCTCAGGTGGGCTCCCTCCCTCCACCTTCCTCAAGGCCATAGCCATCTCTCAGCTCTCAGCCTCGCTCCATGTTGTGGCAGATCATGTCTGACTGTGCAAGATGCTGTAATGCTGCAGTGACTCAGACAACCTCAGGGCGGCACATTAGCTAAGTTGCTCCATTGTGCTTCTCAGGAGGCATGGAAGACACATTGTCCTTGCTTCTTCTGCCTTCACTAGTTTTTGTGATCACTCGCTTTACTTTGCAGAGCTTCTTCGACGGCTGGGATGTGAGCAAAAAGAAGGACAAGACCAAAGGAAGGCACGACAGCTTACTCAGCCGTGAGTTCATCCTCCTTGATCGTCTACAATGCATAACGAGCCAAGAGGCAACTTCAACATTTGAGACGGTTTATAGGGACGAAAACCTGACACGATTACATAACTTGGCTGTGTTTCAGTCAGCTTCTGTACGCCTTACATTAAGTAGCCCTTTCTACAGTGAGAAGATGACATGTTTAATGACATCAGCATGTATCTCATGAAACCACTAATGCAACCCAATCAGAAGTGTTGCTCACCATTGACGGGTTGTTGTTAATTATATTGTAATTCATTTCTGTAACACATTAACTCTAGTTATAATGTAATTATTAAAGTTGTGGATGTTTGAGGGCTGATGCCGATATTTTGGAAATTAAGCTGCCAAAAGCTGATACTTCATGTCTAACCCTAGTAAATAATTACATCATCAATGAACACTAAAACCTTTGATTTGTGCATTGCAGATGATCGCCATCGAGTCAAGATGCATTCTCTGCTGGCGGACCCGAGCTCTGATTATGTCAACGCCAACTACATAGATGTAAGTCTCCCGTTGTCTGTTTTTACTTCCCCTGCTGCTCAATCACCTCCTCCTCTGTCGATCCTCCAGCTGCCGCCTTAAGAGCCGGTCCCACTAGTCCTGCTTTAGTGTTGTGTTTGACTCATTGCTTGACCAGAGGACATCTGGACTTTATGTCAGTCCTTCTGTTACTCACACCGGATTGTCATTTAGTGACTACACCACTCAGCAATGACTATATCTAAGCTTGTGAGATTCCATCACTGCGATTCCAGAGATCCCGCAAGAGCCCATAAGCTCGGAGCGCCGCGCCTCGTGACTCACCCGGGCGCTTTTTCTAGAGGCGACACCGCACAGTAATCGGACCCAATATAACTTGACTGATCCTTTCATCTGCTCTCAGTTATTTTCATCGTACATACTGTTCGGCTGGAGTGGGTATCTCGAGGCGTGGATTCACACTCCTGTGCAGATCCTGGCAGCTTCTGGCGTCAGACGGGCCTACAGTGTCTGAAGAATAGCTGCTTTTTTCCCTTTGATTACAGGCCAGGCCGCGGCTCTCTCCTAAAGCACGGGTCATGTAAAGGTGACTGTGAAAACCTCTCTTAACAATCTCACCTCCATTTTTGGCGCCACTCGCTCAAGTGCTCAGTAAGAGCTTTGAAAATCAAGCAGGGTTTAATGTGAGCTGTTACAGTACGCTCCCTGAATGAATCAAGCAGGGTTTAATGTGAGCTGTTACAGTACGCTCCCTGAATGAATCAAGCAGGGTTTAATGTGAGCTGTTACAGTACGCTCCCTGAATGAATCAAACAGGGTTTAATGTGAGCTGTTACACTACGCTCCCTGAATTAATCAAGCAGGGTTTAATGTGAGCTGTTACAGTACGCTCCCTGAATGAATCAAGCAGGGTTTAATGTGAGCTGTTACAGTACGCTCCCTGAATGAATCAAACAGGGTTTAATGTGAGCTGTTACACTACGCTCCCTGAATGAATCAAGCAGGGTTTAATGTGAGCTGTTATAGTACGCTCCCTGAATGAATCAAACAGGGTTTAATGTGAGCTGTTATAGTACGCTCCCTGAATGAATCAAGCAGGGTTTAATGTGAGCTGTTACAGTACGCTCCCTGAATGAATCAAGCAGGGTTTAATGTGAGCTGTTACACTACGCTCCCTGAATGAATCAAACAGGGTTTAATGTGAGCTGTTATAGTACGCTCCCTGAATGAATCAAACAGGGTTTAATGTGAGCTGTTACACTACGCTCCCTGAATGAATCAAACAGGGTTTAATGTGAGCTGTTACAGTACGCTCCCTGAATGAATCAAGCAGGGTTTAATGTAAGCTGTTACACTACGCTCCCTGAATGAATCAAACAGGGTTTAATGTGAGCTGTTATAGTACGCTCCCTGAATGAATCAAACAGGGTTTAATGTGAGCTGTTACACTACGCTCCCTGAATGAATCAAACAGGGTTTAATGTGAGCTGTTACAGTACGCTCCCTGAATGAATCAAACAGGGTTTAATGTGAGCTGTTACAGTACGCTCCCTGAATGAATCAAACAGGGTTTAATGTAAGCTGTTACAGTACGCTCCCTGAATGAATCAAACAGGGTTTAATGTGAGCTGTTATAGTACGCTCCCTGAATGAATCAAACAGGGTTTAATGTGAGCTGTTATAGTACGCTCCCTGAATGAATCAAACAGGGTTTAATGTGAGCTGTTACACTACGCTCCCTGAATGAATCAAACAGGGTTTAATGTGAGCTGTTACACTACGCTCCCTGAATGAATCAAACAGGGTTTAATGTGAGCTGTTATAGTACGCTCCCTGAATGAATCAAACAGGGTTTAATGTGAGCTGTTACACTACGCTCCCTGAATGAATCAAACAGGGTTTAATGTGAGCTGTTACAGTACGCTCCCTGAATGAATCAAGCAGGGTTTAATGTGAGCTGTTACACTACGCTCCCTGAATGAATCAAACAGGGTTTAATGTGAGCTGTTACAGTACGCTCCCTGAATGAATCAAACAGGGTTTAATGTGAGCTGTTACACTACGCTCCCTGAATGAATCAAACAGGGTTTAATGTGAGCTGTTACACTACGCTCCCTGAATGAATCAAACAGGGTTTAATGTAAGCTGTTATAGTACGCTCCCTGAATGAATCAAACAGGGTTTAATGTGAGCTGTTATAGTACGCTCCCTGAATGAATCAAACAGGGTTTAATGTGAGCTGTTATAGTACGCTCCCTGAATGAATCAAACAGGGTTTAATGTGAGCTGTTATAGTACGCTCCCTGAATGAATCAAACAGGGTTTAATGTGAGCTGTTACACTACGCTCCCTGAATGAATCAAACAGGGTTTAATGTGAGCTGTTACACTATGTTCCCTGAATGAATCAAACAGGGTTTAATGTAAGCTGTTACAGTACGCTCCCTGAATGAATCAAACAGGGTTTAATGTGAGCTGTTATAGTACGCTCCCTGAATGAATCAAACAGGGTTTAATGTGAGCTGTTACACTACGCTCCCTGAATGAATCAAGCAGGGTTTAATGTGAGCTGTTATAGTACGCTCCCTGAATGAATCAAACAGGGTTTAATGTGAGCTGTTACACTACGCTCCCTGAATGAATCAAACAGGGTTTAATGTGAGCTGTTACAGTACGCTCCCTGAATGAATCAAGCAGGGTTTAATGTGAGCTGTTACAGTACGCTCCCTGAATGAATCAAACAGGGTTTAATGTGAGCTGTTACACTACGCTCCCTGAATGAATCAAGCAGGGTTTAATGTGAGCTGTTACACTACGCTCCCTGAATGAATCAAGCAGGGTTTAATGTGAGCTGTTATAGTACGCTCCCTGAATGAATCAAACAGGGTTTAATGTGAGCTGTTACACTATGTTCCCTGAATGAATCAAACAGGGTTTAATGTAAGCTGTTACAGTACGCTCCCTGAATGAATCAAACAGGGTTTAATGTGAGCTGTTACAGTACGCTCCCTGAATGAATCAAACAGGGTTTAATGTGAGCTGTTACACTACGCTCCCTGAATGAATCAAGCAGGGTTTAATGTGAGCTGTTATAGTACGCTCCCTGAATGAATCAAACAGGGTTTAATGTGAGCTGTTACACTACGCTCCCTGAATGAATCAAACAGGGTTTAATGTGAGCTGTTACACTACGCTCCCTGAATGAATCAAGCAGGGTTTAATGTGAGCTGTTACAGTACGCTCCCTGAATGAATCAAACAGGGTTTAATGTGAGCTGTTACACTACGCTCCCTGAATGAATCAAACAGGGTTTAATGTGAGCTGTTACACTACGCTCCCTGAATGAATCAAGCAGGGTTTAATGTGAGCTGTTACACTACGCTCCCTGAATGAATCAAGCAGGGTTTAATGTGAGCTGTTACAGTACGCTCCCTGAATGAATCAAGCAGGGTTTAATGTGAGCTGTTACACTACGCTCCCTGAATGAATCAAGCAGGGTTTAATGTGAGCTGTTACAGTACGCTCCCTGAATGAATCAAGCAGGGTTTAATGTGAGCTGTTACACTACGCTCCCTGAATGAATCAAACAGGGTTTAATGTAAGCTGTTACAGTACGCTCCCTGAATGAATCAAGCAGGGTTTAATGTGAGCTGTTACAGTACGCTCCCTGAATGAATCAAGCAGGGTTTAATGTGAGCTGTTACAGTACGCTCCCTGAATGAATCAAACAGGGTTTAATGTGAGCTGTTACACTACGCTCCCTGAATGAATCAAGCAGGGTTTAATGTGAGCTGTTACAGTACGCTCCCTGAATGAATCAAACAGGGTTTAATGTGAGCTGTTACACTACGCTCCCTGAATGAATCAAACAGGGTTTAATGTGAGCTGTTACAGTACGCTCCCTGAATGAATCAAACAGGGTTTAATGTAAGCTGTTACAGTACGCTCCCTGAATGAATCAAGCAGGGTTTAATGTGAGCTGTTACACTACGCTCCCTGAATGAATCAAACAGGGTTTAATGTGAGCTGTTACAGTACGCTCCCTGAATGAATCAAGCAGGGTTTAATGTGAGCTGTTACACTACGCTCCCTGAATGAATCAAACAGGGTTTAATGTAAGCTGTTACAGTACGCTCCCTGAATGAATCAAGCAGGGTTTAATGTGAGCTGTTACAGTACGCTCCCTGAATGAATCAAGCAGGGTTTAATGTGAGCTGTTACACTACGCTCCCTGAATGAATCAAGCAGGGTTTAATGTGAGCTGTTACACTACGCTCCCTGAATGAATCAAGCAGGGTTTAATGTGAGCTGTTACACTACGCTCCCTGAATGAATCAAGCAGGGTTTAATGTGAGCTGTTACACTACGCTCCCTGAATGAATCAAGCAGGGTTTAATGTGAGCTGTTACACTACGCTCCCTGAATGAATCAAACAGGGTTTAATGTGAGCTGTTACACTACGCTCCCTGAATGAATCAAGCAGGGTTTAATGTGAGCTGTTACACTACGCTCCCTGAATGAATCAAGCAGGGTTTAATGTGAGCTGTTACACTACGCTCCCTGAATGAATCAAACAGGGTTTAATGTGAGCTGTTACACTACGCTCCCTGAATGAATCAAGCAGGGTTTAATGTGAGCTGTTACAGTACGCTCCCTGAATGAATCAAGCAGGGTTTAATGTGAGCTGTTACACTACGCTCCCTGAATGAATCAAGCAGGGTTTAATGTGAGCTGTTACACTACGCTCCCTGAATGAATCAAGCAGGGTTTAATGCGAGCTGTTACAGTACGCTCCCTGAATGAATCAAACAGGGTTTAATGTGAGCTGTTACACTACGCTCCCTGAATGAATCAAACAGGGTTTAATGTGAGCTGTTACAGTACGCTCCCTGAATGAATCAAACAGGGTTTAATGTGAGCTGTTACACTACGCTCCCTGAATGAATCAAACAGGGTTTAATGTGAGCTGTTACAGTACGCTCCCTGAATGAATCAAACAGGGTTTAATGTGAGCTGTTACAGTACGCTCCCTGAATGAATCAAGCAGGGTTTAATGTGAGCTGTTATAGTACGCTCCCTGAATGAATCAAGCAGGGTTTAATGTGAGCTGTTACAGTACGCTCCCTGAATGAATCAAACAGGGTTTAATGTGAGCTGTTACACTACGCTCCCTGAATGAATCAAACAGGGTTTAATGTGAGCTGTTACACTACGCTCCCTGAATGAATCAAACAGGGTTTAATGTGAGCTGTTACACTACGCTCCCTGAATGAATCAAACAGGGTTTAATGTAAGCTGTTATAGTACGCTCCCTGAATGAATCAAACAGGGTTTAATGTGAGCTGTTACAGTACGCTCCCTGAATGAATCAAGCAGGGTTTAATGTGAGCTGTTACAGTACGCGTCGCTCCCTGAATGAATCAAGCAGGGTTTAATGTGAGCTGTTACACTACGCTCCCTGAATGAATCAAACAGGGTTTAATGCAAGCTGTTATAGTACGCTCCCTGACAGGACAGGAGCGGTGGCGGACGCATGCGTCAGCATGTGTGGGTCTAATGTATGTGGTTCAAAGGTGCCTGGCCACTTCATCCCCCTTAGTGCTCGAGGAGGGCGCCATTAGGACGAGCGCTCCAAGGACCTTTGCGTCATTAAGCGCTCGACAGCGCCGGCCGCCTGTCATGGCGGGACCCCTCGGACGCGTAAAATGATTCCAAATGATTCATGGGAGAGGGCGGGGTTGGACAAGATTGACCGTTGCCATTTTCCAAAGGTTAAAAGGGAAGGCAGTTCCATCTCTCTCTCTCACTACCATCCAGAGTTTACATAACTTTTTCCGTGGATGGCGAAACGTAAAGTAATAATCCATGACATTTTTCTATAAATGCATGTCCATTTGCTACTCTCTATCACGGGCTGATGAAGCAAAACAGTAATTCAATCTATACTCAGTGAATGAAAGCTTTTACATTTGCCGTGCTGAATGCCCGGAGCCTGGTAACTCTTTCCCGGGAAGAAGTCACAGAAATGTCACCTTGACAAATCAATAAAATATATTAAATGACAACATTTATTTTCTGAGCCGCTCTACACATGTCCGGGGATCGATAAAGTAATTAACACCACACAATCATACCCTGCCAGCGTTTTCTCCCTGCTGTCTCCCTCCATACTTTCACTCAATCTCTAAATAAAGATGAATGCTAAAAGAGTGAGAGGACTGCCCACTTTGTTCAGAGGAAACAAAACCAGAAGGAGAGCAAACCTTTAAGTCCACAGCGCAGTGGTGTGGCCATTCAGCTTTAAGGCAGCACGTGCGCTCCCACCACCTCCCCCTAGCCTCGAACCCGCCACCTCCCCCTAGTCTCGAACCCACCACCTCCCCCTAGCCTCGAACCCACCACCTCCCCTTAGCCTCAAACCCACCACCTCCCCCTAGTCTCGAACCCACCCCTCCAATCCCCAGTCTTTACCACCTTCCTCTCCCTAGCTACACCCCCCCCCCCCCCCTCCCCTTGACAGACAACTCGTTCAGCCAATCAGGATTGTCAAATCCAATCCAAAGCCACTAGGAAGAGCAGCGAAAAATTATTTTTCGCAGAGGAACTCCGCTGGTGCATACTGCAGTAACTGCTGTTTACTCTACTAACGTTAACGTTTACCCTGGTGCATACTGCAGTAACTGCTGTTTACTCTACTAACATTACCCTCGTGCATACTGGAGTAACTGCTGTGTTTACTCTACTAACATTACCCTGGTGCATACTGGAGTAACTGCTGTTTACTCTACTAACATTACCCTGGTGCATACTGGAGTAACTGCTGTTTACTCTACTAACATTACCCTGGTGCATACTGCAGTAACTGCTGTGTTTACTCTACTAACATTAACGTTACCCTGGTGCATACTGCAGTAACTGCTGTGTTTACTCTACTAACATTACCCTGGTGCATACTGCAGTAACTGCTGTGTTTACTCTACTAACATTACCCTGGTGCATACTGCAGTAACTGCTGTGTTTACTCTACTAACATTACCCTGGTGCATACTGCAGTAACTGCTGTGTTTACTCTACTAACATTACCCTGGTGCATACTGCAGTAACTGCTGTGTTTACTCTACTAACATTACCCTGGTGCATACTGCAGTAACTGCTGTGTTTACTCTACTAACATTACCCTGGTGCTGTGTTTACTCTACTAACATTACTCTGGTGCATACTGCAGTAACTGCTGTTTACTCTACTAACATTACCCTGGTGCATACTGGAGTAACTGCTGTTTACTCTACTAACATTACCCTGGTGCATACTGGAGTAACTGCTGTTTACTCTACTAACATTACCCTGGTGCATACTGCAGTAACTGCTGTGTTTACTCTACTAACATTAACGTTACCCTGGTGCATACTGCAGTAACTGCTGTGTTTACTCTACTAACATTACCCTGGTGCATACTGCAGTAACTGCTGTGTTTAGTCTACTAACATTACCCTGGTGCATACTGCAGTAACTGCTGTGTTTACTCTACTAACATTACCCTGGTGCATACTGCAGTAACTGCTGTGTTTACTCTACTAACGTTACCCTGATGCATACTGCAGTAACTGCTGTGTTTACTCTACTAACGTTAACGTTTACCCTGGTGCATACTGCAGTAACTGCTGTGTTTACTCTACTAACGTTAACGTTTACCCTGGTGCATACTGCAGTAACTGCTGTGTTTACTCTACTAACGTTAACGTTTACCCTGGTGCATACTGCAGTAACTGCTGTGTTTACTCTACCAACGTTAATGTTTACCCTGGTGCATACTGCAGTAACTGCTGTGTTTACTCTACCAACGTTAATGTTTACCCTGGTGCATACTGCAGTAACTGCTTTGTTTACTCTACTAACGTTAACGTTTACCCTGGTGCATACTGCAGTAACTGCTGTGTTTACTCTACTAACGCTAACGTTACCCTGGTGCATACTGCAGTAACTGCTGTGTTTACTCTACTAACGTTAACGTTTACCCTGGTGCATACTGCAGTAACTGCTGTGTTTACTCTACTAACGTTACCCTGGTGCATACTGCAGTAACTGCTGTGTTTACTCTACCAACGTTAATGTTTACCCTGGTGCATACTGCAGTAACTGCTGTGTTTACTCTACTAACGTTAACGTTTACCCTGGTGCATACTGCAGTAACTGCTGTGTTTACTCTACTAACGTTAACGTTTACCCTGGTGCATACTGCAGTAACTGCTGTGTTTACTCTACTATCGTTAACGTTTACCCTCGTTGCTTCGGGAGACGCCATTCCTGTTTTTCCAGTTGATTGCTCAACTCAGCACAGGTCCCTGATTGGCGAAACAGAATGCGAGGTCATGTGATCAGTATGGCTTTAGCAGGCTAGGCTTTTCCCATAGAAAGTGAACACCATTCTGTCCACAGGTGGCTCAGTACATGCTCTCTCTAACCGCTTCATCACCATCTCGTCCTGGTCTTTAATCACAATAACTAGCTCTTGTTTCCCTCCCTCCCTCCCTCCCTCCCTCTTCTTCTCTCTCTCTGTTTCCCCCTTTGGTATCTCTTAGATTCGGATAAACAGGGAAGTAAGTACCTTGCTTCTCTTCTCTTCCCACACCTTCTCTCGCTCTCACGCTGCCAGCCCCCCTCCATGGCTTCCCTCCAAAACAGCAGCCCCCCCCCCCCCCCTACCCTACCCTCCCCCCCCCCCCCTCCCCCTCCCCCCTGCGCTTTGAGCCGCTGAGCCTTTTACCGCCCAAAGCCATCACAAGTTTAATTTACCATAACCGACTGGCCTGCCTCTCTCCTTGGGCCATCTCTTACACGAGGCCCCTGATGGGCTGCTGTGGAGGACTAGGTTAGATCAAGCATACATACAAGGCAAGTTGTGCCAGAGCAGTCTTGTCAGATTTTTTAGATACAGAATTTCAGTTATTTTCAGTTCATATTCTGAGGAAGTCAAAATTGTAAGAAGCGTTATTATCTGTGTTTACTCGATAGGATACATAAGCCTTTCCCATGTGTCTGTGCATGTTTCCCCCCCCCCCTTCCTTTTGAATCCATTGTGGATTCACATGGCTTGATGTGCTCCTGCTTGCCTGCTGCCAGGAAATTGGGTTGCCAAGGTGACACAGTGAGGAAAGCCGGCCCGGCCCGGGGAAGCTCAGCCACAAAGGCTCATGGGAATGAGGGTCGCTGCACTCCCTCCTCACAGCCATGGCTATCCATCTCAACTCCCCTCTGTGGCATGTCTGTTATGGAATGTCATTTGTGATGCCTGCCTGGTGGAATGAATAGTGTATGTGTGTATCGGCGTGTGTATGTGTGTATCAGTGTGTGTGTGTGTGTGTGTATCGGCGTGTGTGTCAGGGGCTGGGGCGTACACATGCACACCATATACACTGGTTGGAACATAATAGGTTATGTCATTATAACCCAAGTTAAATGACCACTATCGGAGCACTCTGGAGGCCACCTGGCTAAGCCAATCCTGGGAGAGGATTCCCACACGGACAAAAATGCACTTCTTCAACCAATGGGTAACAGCAGTGAGTATATAAGACAGCTGGTACTCGCCCTGCCCTCTCATATCCGTGCGATTCAGCTGACTGACACAGGAGAGGAGGGGCAGGCCTCAACACCAGAGGGCTCCGATACTGCTCATATAACTTTGGTTGTAATGCCATAACCCACGTTATATTTCCCAACTATCTGTCGTCCTCTGGAGGCCACCAGCCTACAGAGACGATCGCACCGATTAGTATACCCCTACCATGACCACAGCGTCCAAGGACACTGCTGCCACACAGGAATATGGCTGAAGATGCAACAAGTCAACCGTAACAAGAAGCCACACAGACCCCATCCTCTCAGAGGGACTATCTATGACCCCCCCCCCCCCCCCCGCCCACCCACTCCTTGCCTACCAAAGGTACAGTACAAGGCTGGAGCCACGGCAGCCAACCAGTGGGGCCCTGGTCCCAAGCACAAGGGACTAGGACAGAATCAAAGAGAATCTATTGATCATGAACAATGAGCACAGAGCCAGGACCAGAACGTGGATAGACAGGCAACACGTAACTAAAAACAGGGGCTCTACACGTCCTATGTCCCCGGCTGAAGCATAGAATCAAAGAGTCTGGGGAAAGACAAGGTGCCTCTGTGCATAATTATGTCCTCCACATTTGCTCTGCCAAAAGTGACAGGCAAGGTACCTGGAGGTAGCCAGGAATACCAGATGCCCTGTGGCACTTAGAAAAAATCAGGAATACCACATGCCCTGTGGAACTTAGAAAAAATCGGGAATACCAGATGCCCTGTGGCACTTAGAAAAAATCAGGCTAAGTGTCACTGGATTACCAGGGGCACCAGTTAAGGTGGTCAAGTCTAGGTCCACGTCCAAGTCTAGGTCAGTAATACCAAGGCTCTGTATCAGAAATGAACTGGTCTAAAGCTTCCCTGGCTGTATCAGAGATGAACTGGTCTAAAGCATCCCTGGCTGTATCAGAGATGAACTGGTCTAAAGCTTCCCTGGCTGTATCAGAGATGAACTGGTCTAAAGCTTCCCTGGCTGTATCAGAAATGAACTGGTCTAAAGCTTCCCTGGCTGTATCAGAAATGAACTGGTCTAAAGCTTCCCTGGCTGTATCAGAGATGAACTGGTCTAAAGCATCCCTGGCTGTATCAGAGATGAACTGGTCTAAAGCTTCCCTGGCTGTATCAGAGATGAACTGGTCTAAAGCTTCCCTGGCTGTATCAGAAATGAACTGGTCTAAAGCTTCCCTGGCTGTATCAGAGATGAACTGGTCTAAAGCTTCCCTGGCTGTATCAGAGATGAACTGGTCTAAAGCTTCCCTGGCTGTATCAGAGATGAACTGGTCTAAAGCTTCCCTGGCTGTATCAGAGATGAACTGGTCTAAAGCTTCCCTGGCTGTATCAGAGATGAACTGGTCTAAAGCATCCCTGGCTGTATCAGAGATGAACTGGTCTAAAGCTTCCCTGGCTGTATCAGAGATGAACTGGTCTAAAGCTTCCCTGGCTGTATCAGAAATGAACTGGTCTAAAGCTTCCCTGGCTGTATCAGAGATGAACTGGTCTAAAGCTTCCCTGGCTGTATCAGAGATGAACTGGTCTAAAGCTTCCCTGGCTGTATCAGAAATTAACTGGTCCAAAGCATCCCTGGCTGTATCAGAGATGTTGGTGCATTAAAGAGCATGGTGCAGGTTAAAAAAAAATCTGAATTGACATTTTGGGCTCATGATTACAGTGAAAACACTCCAAAAAGACAAAGATCCCCCCCCCACCCCCCCACAGGCCCCCAGGGCATAAATATGGAGGAAAAGGTGTCATTTTATAAATGGGCGTGTGACATAACAACAGGAGTGACATCACAAGAGGAGAATGTTCTGCTGGGGCTGACAGAGGGATGCAAAGTCATGGAGAGTGAAAAAAGGTGACAGATACCAGGGCAGACATAAAACCACTCAGAAATCCTCATATTTTGGGCTGAAAAATGTGACTGTCACCTCCCTGTGACATCACAAAAGGTAGTTCCATGAAATGGACCAGTGCCCCCTGCTGGTTACAAAAACTAGTCTAAACGCAGCTATGTGTGATTGAAAAAAAGTTTTTTTTCCCCCCAAATCCCATTGCTATATACCCCTTCCACATATTAATGCAATGTGGTGTCCAACCTGCACCATGCCCTTTAAACCCGGGATGAATAAGAAATGACTCGGTGCTGAAGGTGGAGAGAGAGAGAGGGAGTGAGAGAGAGATGGGAGGGGTCAAGTGACAGTTAGAGGTCCAGAGTCTCTCTTCCTAATGTGATTTTGTAATTATTAACACCCTATCCTCTTCTCCTCCACCTTGTCTCTGTCTGTCTGTCTGTCAACTGCATGCAGGGTTATCAGCGATCGAACCACTTCATCGCCACTCAAGGTGAGCATACCCAAAGGCGGAGTTTGACTTTTATACTTGGGGGGGCCACCACACCGGGCTGCAAGGGGGGGGTCGCCGACATAGCCGGCGAAAAACAGTTTTTTTCTGTCTGTTTTTCTTTGTCGTTTGAAACCAGATTTAGATGAATTATTATTGTACAATATACTACTACTACTACCACTACTAAAATCATTATTATTGTTATTGTTGTTTTATTATTATTGTTAGTGTTATTAATCAGAGAGTAATTATTGCAATTATTGTTGAATAAGTATAAGAATGGAAATATAAGAAATATTAGAATATGAGTAGAATTACAGAACATTAATACTCATTATTGTATGTTTAATAATGTAATGATGTACACTACATCTACATGTAATGTACATTTATATTATATAGCTGTTCACTGTTTCTTTTGACCGTGCTCAAAGACACTTTACAAACACAGGATGAAGCAACTTTAATAAAGAGAATATAGATGAGAGAGAGAGAAAAAAAAAAGATTATAGGTCAAAAGCAACAGTGAAAAGGGGGGTTTTGAAGGCTTTTTTTTTTTAACTCATTAAGTGCCATAGACGACCTAACTCGTCTTACATAATCCAGCGCTTAAGTGCCAAGGACGGACTAACTCGTCTTACATAAAGATTTTTTTTTTTTGACGGTGGGACATCAATCAACCCCTTTTACATCTTCGAGATAACTATTTGGAGCAAGAGCATGTGTGTAATCTATTTTACCGACCACTAAGTGGCGACAGAGACCGAGAGAAGTCACAGCCACGGGACCCAAAAGCCACAAAAGCAGCCGCCTCCCGCGGAAATGGCTTGGCGATTTTACAGTCAGAAGCCCGGACACACACACACAGAACGGACAGAGATCCCTTCCCCCCAGAGCCGCGCAGCAACGCGCGAACACACACACACACACACACACACACACACACACACACACACACACACCGCGGGAGCAAGCCAGCCATTCAAGGAAATGGCGACGCGATTTTACAGTAATCCATTTCAGACTCGTCTTGCCCGACAGGCAGACAGGCAGGCAGGCAGCAGCAACGCGCTTCTGACACGCCCGCTGTTAGGAGGAAGGAGGAGAAGACACACGGAGGGAGGAGTTTGAATGAGAGGGGTGTTTCCTGTTGTTATGGAGGAAATTACTGTTCAAAACTATTGTTTAGAATGTCTGACGGTCTTACTGATGCCAAAAATGAATGGTTAAAGTGACTGTTTCACAAAAAGCCATTTATCTCTGAATAAATTTCCAGACGCTGAAACCATGCTGTACTCAACGGCTAATATCTACATAACTACTAACTCTGCAAACTAACTCTTTTAGACAGAGAAAGCACACATTCTATTAGTTATTTTTAGATGATTGATGTTCATGAATTCTTAACAGAAAAGAATCCTCGGCTGTTCTAAAATGAGCCAGAATCGTCAAAAACACCCCTGGCACAACTTACCTACAGGAATGAAAACATGGCTGGCATTCAATGTGTTAAGATGACATTATGAGTATGAAAGACAATTAGTTTTGGCTCCCCTGTCACAGCTTTAGCAAAGAGATACCTGTGATGCTTGTCAAAGTGGATGTGAATGTTATGATCATATTCAGCCAGACAGTGACATGGAGATTTACAATGGTGAGCTTTTATTTTTTTATTTTTTTTATTTTTTACTGGGGGGGCCTGGCCCCCCCTATTAACTCCGCCCATGAGCATACCCCCCTGTATTTGACAGTATTTAAATGATCTTGAATTCTTAATGTGTAAACACTGCAGGAGCTGGCGTTACGTCACGCTCACATCTGGATTTCCACCACAGACAGAAAACGTGGAAAATGTTCCCACAGCGATTTGACTGTAACCATGAGTCAATCTGCACTGCTGCTCTCTGTGAAGTCACGCTTCTGTGTCTCTCCTCCCCGCCATCTGAATCTCTCTGATGTCGGTTTGATACGCTATAGGCAGCATTCCCCAACTGACACACACACACACACACACACACACACACACACACACACACACACACACACACACACACACACGCACACACAGAGAGAGAGAGAGAGAGAGAGCCCCCAAAAAGACATTGCCTTTATTCTCTCCTGGCTCTGATCCTATTTACTCAGTGAAGATGTTTCCCCTCTCTGATTTCCTTGTGTCGTTCTCTTTGGTCGTTCTCTTCACGAAAGTAACACAAACAAAATCTTTCTCTCTTTCACGTTTTGTTCACACACACTTTGACATGAAGGGGTGTAGTAGGCGAGGGTGGAGAGCACACTTTGACATGAAGGGGTGTAGTAGGCGAGGGCGGAGAGCACACTTTGACATGAAGGGGTGTAGGCGAGGATGGAGACCACGCCAGAATAATATTGTAGCGCTCTCTCTCTCCACCCTCGCTAAGTGCTTCTACTGGAGTAGTGAATTATTACAGGAGCCTATTAGCATAATAGGCTCCTCCAGTAGAAGCCGTGGAAACGTTTGCTTCATGTAGAAGTGAAGGTACAGGTGTGAGGGAAAACGATTTAAAATGTACCCCAATTAAAAGAGGAAGATACAGATAATACGGTTACATGCGCACTTTCCCGTCCAACACAGGAAGCAAAATCTGCATGAACGCATATGAAGGCATCTGTGCAGAAATATAATCCTTCAGTCAAGTAAAAAGTGCAAGTACACTGAAAAGCCACTCGGTTACAGTAATGAGAGTACTTTACTTCGATCCTTGGGTTCAGATACAGTATGTACGCTCTCAATCTCTCTCTCTCTCTCTCTCCCCCTCTCTCTCTCATACACACACACACACACACACACACACACACACACACACACACACACACACACACACACACACATACACACACACTTACACTGTATACTTACGCTGCACAAAAATCATGCTTTGCATATAGATGTGCGGGGCGAGCGACCCCTCGCTGGTTGGCGGCCGAAGCGAGATCGATCCTTTGTAGCTTAGATGAGCCTTAACTCTGGAGGAGGCAGCAGGTGCTGCAGGCTAACTATCTATTATGTCCAGAGATGAGGGAGAGGGAGGGAGAGGAGAGGGAGAGGAGAGGGAGAGGGAGAGGGAGAGGGAGAGGGAGAGGGGGTGGAGAAATGCCAAGCACACTGTAGAAAGCCAGAATATTGCACTACGCATACAGATTCACTTAGGTGCTAATATCCAGCATCATCCATACAGATTCACTTAGCTGCTAATATCCAACATCATCATACAGATTCACTTAGCTGCTAAGATCCAACATCATCATACAGATTCACTTAGCCGCTAAGATCCAACATCATCATACAGATTCACTTAGCCGCTAAGATCCAACATCATCATACAGATTCACTTAACTGCTAAGATCCAACATCATCATACAGATTCACTTAGCCGCTAAGATCCAACATCATCATACAGATTCACTTAGCTGCTAAGATCCAACATCATCATACAGATTCACTTAGCCGCTAAGATCCAACATCATCATACAGATTCACTTAGCCGCTAAGATCCAACATCATCATACAGATTCACTTAGCCGCTAAGATCCAACATCATCATACAGATTCACTTAGCCTCTAAGATCCAACATCATCCATACAGATTCACTTAGCCGCTAAGATCCAACATCATCCATACAGATTCACTTAGCTGCTAAGATCCAACATCATCATACAGATTCACTTAACTGCTAAGATCCAACATCATCCATACAGATTCACTTAGCTGCTAAGATCCAACATCATCATACAGATTCACTTAGCCGCTAAGATCCAACATCATCATACAGATTCACTTAGCCTCTAAGATCCAACATCATCATACAGATTCACTTAGCTGCTAAGATCCAACATCATCCATACAGATTCACTTAGCTGCTAAGATCCAACATCATCCATACAGATTCACTTAACCGCTAAGATCCAACATCATCATACAGATTCACTTAACACGTTGAGTGCCAAGGACGAGATATCTCGGCTTACATAATCCAACCGTTGAGTGCCAAGGACGAGATATCTCGGCTTACATAAACATTTTTTTTTTTTGACGGTGGGACATCGATCAACCCCTTTTACGTCTTCTATACCACTATTGGAGGAAGAGAATGTGTATAATCTATTTTACCGACCACTAAGTGGCGACAGTGCCCTCCAGACAGAGAGAAAGCCGAGCAAAAAACAGCCACGGGTCCGCGGGAGAAAGCCATTCTAATTTTCAAGGAAATAGCTGGGCGAAAACTCTTTCGATTTCACACACACACACACACACACACACACACACACGCGCGCGCGCGCACACACACACCCTCGAGTACCTTTGCGCATAAATAAGACCAGAATCGCAAAAGCTTCTTCAAAGCTCTCAGCCGACACCTCAAGAAACGAACGAGCCCGTTTTACAGTAATCCAAACTGCCCGAGAGCGCCAGCAGGAGCCAGCAGCAGCAGCACAGACGGAGGGAGGAGTTTGGAGACACACACACACACACACACACACACACACACACACACACACACACACACAATACAGTATACAGACTTGCCCAAGGGCACCCATAATCACAGGCACGTGAGGTGGTTCTAAAAATCCATTTATCTCAAAACTCTCTGAAAATCTCTGAAACCATGCTGTACTCAACGGCTAATATCTACATAACTACTAACTCTACAAACTAACTCTTTTAGACAGAGAAAGCACACATTCTATTAGTTCTTTTTAGATGATTGGTGTTCACGAAGTCTTAACAGAAAAGAATCCTTGGCTCTTGTAAAATGAGCCAGAATCCTCAAAAAAAAAACTGGCACAACTTACCTACAGCATTGAAAAAACGGCTGGCACTCAATGTGTTAACTGCTAAGATCCAACATCATCATACAGATTCACTTAGCTGCTAAGATCCAACATCATCATACAGATTCACTTAACTGCTAAGATCCAACATCATCATACAGATTCACTTAGCTGCTAAGATCCAACATCATCATACAGATTCACTTAGCCGCTAAGATCCAACATCATCATACAGATTTACTTAGCCTCTAAGATCCAACATCATCATACAGATTCACTTAGCTGCTAAGATCCAACATCATCCATACAGATTCACTTAACTGCTAAGATCCAACATCATCATACAGATTCACTTAGCCGCTAAGATCCAACATCATCATACAGATTCACTTAGCCTCTAAGATCCAACATCATCATACAGATTCACTTAGCTGCTAAGATCCAACATCATCATACAGATTCACTTAGCTGCTAAGATCCAACATCATCATACAGATTCACTTAGCTGCTAAGATCCAACATCATCATACAGATTCACTTAACCGC
Organism: Poromitra crassiceps; assembly: GCF_964638095.1. Taxonomy (NCBI): domain Eukaryota; kingdom Metazoa; phylum Chordata; class Actinopteri; order Beryciformes; family Melamphaidae; genus Poromitra; species Poromitra crassiceps. The sequence goes on along the minus strand of NC_139643.1, from coordinate 21,069,194 downwards.
TAAGATCCAACATCATCCATACAGATTCACTTAACTGCTACTGTAAGATCCATACAGATTCACTTAGCTGCTAAGATCCAACATCATCATACAGATTCACTTAGCTGCTAAGATCCAACATCATCCATACAGATTCACTTAGCCTCTAAGATCCAACATCATCCATACAGATTCACTTAGCCTCTAAGATCCAACATCATCATACAGATTCACTTAGCTGCTAAGATCCAACATCATCATACAGATTCACTTAGCTGCTAAGATCCAACATCATCCATACAGATTCACTTAGCTGCTAAGATCCAACATCATCCATACAGATTCACTTAGCTGCTAAGATCCATACAGATTCACTTAGCTGCTAAGATCCAACATCATACAGATTCACTTAGCCTCTAAGATCCAACATCATCATACAGATTCACTTAGCCGCTAAGATCCAACATCATCATACAGATTCACTTAGCCGCTAAGATCCAACATCATCATACAGATTCACTTAGCTGCTAAGATCCATACAGATTCACTTAGCCTCTAAGATCCAACATCATCATACAGATTCACTTAGCTGCTAAGATCCAACATCATCATACAGATTCACTTAGCTGCTAAGATCCAACATCATCATACAGATTCACTTAGCTGCTAAGATCCAACATCATCCATACAGATTCACTTAGCTGCTAGGATCCAATCCAACATCATCCATACAGATTCACTTAGCCTCTAAGATCCAACATCATCCATACAGATTCACTTAGCCGCTAAGATCCATACAGATTCACTTAGCCGCTAAGATCCAGCATCACCCATCTCTTCGTCTTGAATGGCCCGTCCCTTTGGGGGATCATTACCAGCTTCTGCCACCTCAGACAGGGCTTCTCGCTCTCACTACTGGCAGGTCGCCGACGGAGGAACGTGGAGGACACCCTCAATCCAGAGGAACCGTCCACCTCTTTCCAATAGATCCAGTCAGTCTGTGTGGGCAATAGATACAGTCGGTCTGTGTGGGAACGCCCACAAAACGTTACTTCCGGTATCGCTGTGTCGGTAGGACGAATGGTAGGACGGTGGGGGAAAACCCCTCATATATCTCAATGGGCTGACTCACCAGTAGAAGGTGCTCTACACTATGGGATTGGGGATTCAAGAGCAGGAACATAGATGTCTGTTTAGATGTACATTTACTGCGGGGGTTGAATCCCTGATCCTGTCTGCCTGGGCTGGGCTAGCGGCTAAATGCTAACTATGCTGAATGGGGAGAATGGGAGGATTTCCCCAATGCTGACCCAATGACCACACATCTATGACGAGACACCGCCTGAATGTATAGCAGGTCATGTTTGCCAATCTAACAAAATTAAGGTTGTAACAAGTTATGTTGGGGGTAACTGTAATATTATTACTGACATTTTATTAATAATCCATTAGTCTACTTGTTACTGGGGAAAGTAATATTATTACTGTAATACATTACTAGTAATGAGTTACTGCCTGCCCAACATTGGTCGTTGAGTGCTTACCTTTTGATTTCTCCTCTTTAAAACAAGTGTGGAAGCTAAAAAGCACCACTGATTGTATTGGATATGTGGATCAAAGCTCCCCTATACGCCTACGAGTTGCTTCTTTATCTAATAGAAAACTAAATCATAGACAAAAACACATCACCAGGGACGACGAGTTCACACCCTCGCATTGAAAATGTCATCTCGGTCAGTTCCAGAGACATGATAATATTCTGCTTAAACAAACTGCGTGGGTGTCAAGCAGAGCTGGAAAAAAAACACAAAGCGACGTCTTGTTCATTAAAAAGGTACAGCGTAACGGATGCAGGAGGCGATATGAAGGAGGACCTTGTGATATTATCAACACCATAACGTAATGAAATCAATGGAAGTGTCATCTGCTGCTGGGTGGCTGTGATTTGTTCCAGCACAGGGCCTTGTTTGCACAATGGCTGAGGATTTGTGGCTGTATTGAAATTATATTTCTCCCCGGCATTGGGAGAACACAGTGCAGGCAATAGTTCATGAATGACACATTGTTACTCTATTGGGCAGCATGGTTACACAGTAACGCAGGAGCAATAGTTCATGAATGACACATTGTTACTCTATTGGGCGGCATGGTTACACAGTAACACAGGAGCAATAGTTCATGAATGACACATTGTTACTCTATTGGGCGGCATGGTTACACAGCGCCTGTACATTGATGCGTATTGCCACAATTCGCTCTGACTTATGGCTGGCCTCTCCAACCTCCTTGTCCCCCTCGTCTCCGCTCCTCCACCTTCCCACTGTGGGAGACATTTCTGTAAGAATGATGCGAGACTGGACAGTTGGGAAATGTTTCTTTTTATATATTTTTTATATATTTTATTTTGAATTTTACTTTGAACAATACACAAACAAAACAAAAGAACAGGCTCAGACACAGGAGAGGAAAAGAAAGAAAAGCATACATATAATATCGACACTCAATATTACAATGTGGTGTTACCAGCCACGTAGGGTGCTTATGTGCTTGTAAAAGATGTTGTGCATGGGGTCCCACGCAAGGGGACAAATGAGGAACCAGCCGGGCAAGTCACCCACCGCCCCTAACCTCATCGAAGTAGGCTAGAAACGGGTCCCAAATAGCTAGAAACTTTTTAAGTGAGCTGGTCCTCAGGGATCGGAGTCTCTCCATCCTTATAACAGAGATCAAGTCCGTCAGGCATGAGACAGAGTGCACTCTGACGCCTGACACCTGTCACATAGTGATGAGACAGAGGGGAAGATCTTGTGCAACTACTGCTTAGAATAGTGAAGATGATGAGCAACTTTAAATTGGATGAGCTGGTGTCTACTATTAACTGAGCAGAGTTGTATCACAGACTCCTACCCCATATAATGTCAGATAAATCAATGCCAAGTTCCCCCTGCCACGCTTCTCTAATCCTCTCAGTAGAGGCCATGGTGCGGTTATCAAACAGACACACAAATCTAGAAATAAGATAATTGGAGTCAGGAGGGCTCAGCAATACATCGAAAAATGTGTGTTCATTTGGTAGCGCTTCAAAGGTATGAATCTTGGATCGAACATAATCTCTGATTTGCAGGTATCTGAACCAGCGCATGCCGGGCAACTCAAACTTCCTCTTCAGTAGATCAAATTATGCAAAATTACCATCTATGTATAGGTGTCTGATGGAAACCAGCCCCTTCTCACTCCAGGCATGTTAGTTTTTGTCTAGTCTCGCTAGCCAGCCTCTCTTCCCTTCCCTCAGAGAGTCTGGCGTCGTGGAAACAGGCAACAGGGATAAGCCCTCCCCTGCTCTAAAGCTGCTCTCCCATTCGAGCGGCTGTTTCGGTGGCAGCAGGATATCCGCTCCCCCGCTTGCAAGCTCTGTCACACGCTCTGTCATTGGCTCCGACCATGTCAATCAGCTCCCATGTGTGTCGCTGTAATGCTCCCGGCCGCCGAATGTGAAAACAACGGCGCTAACTAGCTAGCGTAGAAAGCTAACGGCAGAAACCTACATGCTAACTCGTTGCTACACGCTGAAAATGGCAAGTTTTGAAGAAATTTTGGATTGTGCAATAAAGAAGGCCTGCTCGGCACAAGTTACACCCCGAAACTATTTTCCAATGGCACTAACGCTAAGCACCGCCCAAGACGAGGATGATTGGTTTACCCAAACAGAGCATTTTTTTCGCAATCCCATAATGGAAACCTGCAGCGCCAGACTCTCTGAGGGAAGGGAAGAGAGGCTGGCTAGCGAGACTAGTTTTTGTCTGACCGTGGAGGCAAAAAAGAGTGACTGAAACAAATTGGGGTGTGGACAGAAACATCTGGTAGACTCAAAACACTCCTAACTTGGTTTAGAATCTTGACAGAGTTTCTCACAACAAAACCTAAATTTTGTAAAGTCCCAGGCTTCTCTAGCTTAGAAAATAACAGGGCTGGCAGAGAACAGTTGGCAACAGAGCTGGCCTCCATTTTCAGCCACAGAGAGTTAGGTTGCAGAAATGTTTGTTTGTTTAATTGTTTGCAAACAATGGCTCAATGTTCATCCAAGGCAAGTGTGTGAAACAAAAGCACAGAACAACGATCTCTATGCCAGTTTATAGCTGAGGTTTGGGGATTCCTGAAATGATGTAGTCTTGTAGTCTCCCTATTGCTTTGGCCATTAAACTGTCCAAATGACACAAATCATACCAATTATAATGGCATTGAGTTTGTGTTTATCTCCTAAGCTGTCAAAGCGAGAAAATTTACTAACGTAGAAAATACCTTTTAATTAGAAAGTGGTTTCGACTCTGGTGTATAGGAGTTTTCTTATGACAACTAGGAAAAATTAAAACCACTATGATTTACTCAGAGCTCCAGTCTCAATCAATCAGATATAAGACAGGAATGAATGAATGGAGACTCCTGAAGATAAGATGTTCTTCAGTGCCCCAAGACCAATTAAATTGACCACTAATTTGTCGGGGTCAAGTCCCAGACAGAGAGGAGTGCTTGGGCTGCAGTTTCCAGAGATGAGCTCACATTATAAAACAAGTGAATACATATATAATAGCATCAGAGATGAGCTCACATTATAAGACAAGTGAATACATATATAATATATATATAAGATATATAATACATATATTTAAGCAATATCACACGAGAGGGAGTGCATTGTTGGCTAATATTGGCACTGCTGTGATTCGGTCGCAGGCACGAGGCCGCAGGCCGAGTGCCGTAGATAATCACAGCAGTGCCAATATTAGCCAACAATGCACGACCTCGAGTGTGATATTGCTTTTATACAACAGTTCTATTAAACAAAGCTGATTAAAAAAAAATGACAAAAAGCTGAGAAAATAGATGATTTCTGTATTTATTCCTCCGCCAACAAAAATAGTCCCCCCAGCTTTCCCTTTGCAGAAAATGTAGCCTAATCAGCCGTCAGGAGGAGGCGTAGCGCCTGCCAGAGATCTCCGTGTCTTATCAGCGGAGTCCGTTTTGTCCTTACCCTCATCGTCGTAACACCGCCAGTTCTCCATCTTTTGAAGCATGATGTTAGATTACAACGAGCTAGTTGTGTGGCTTAGCCTTCCAAAATGTTGCCGTTAGTTTTTTAGAATGTAATACATAGAATTGGGAACGTTACATTCAATTTCATTCAGACTGTCTTTCTGGCTCAATCGCCGCCATTTTTCCCCCGGAGCGAGGGAGGGTGGGAGGAGGGAGGGTGTTTTACAGTAGTGGCTGAGAGAGCGTAGTGGCACAGTGCTCCAAGCAGGTCGCGATGCACATTTTTTGCAACATCATCCAATCAGGGTGCATTCCCTGGCAATTCACATGGACGCGCATTGCTACGACCAGCATAGTTAAGACCAGACGTAAGCCGTGTTGGTGCAACAGGCGAGTCCATGGTCTTAACTAAGACCGACGTAGGAGTTACAACCAGGCATAGTTAAGACCAGTTGGTGCAACCGGCCCCTGGAGGTTTCCGCAGAAGAATGTTGCTCCCCCTCGTCCTCTTCTGACGAGCATTCATAGTTTAAGTCAAAAGTTATGTTAGGAAAAAAATCCATCTTTGCGCTCTCGGTTACGCTTTGAATGACGTTCAATGTAACGTGGCTGGTGTTTGTTTTGTTGATTAGAGCAGCTGTGAAGCGGAGTGATATAGCCTACCCTACACACAGTGAAGCGCCAGTGCATTATCGTGAAATATAGGCACTCGTAAGATCCCTCTTGTCCAATCAAATTGCTCGGCCGGAACTACCTGTTGTATAAAATAGCATAATACTATCATGCAAAAATAGTGACGTGATCATTTCCTCGACACTCACCTCTGTTTTGTCCCCCTCACACCTCCACAGGTCCCAAGCAGGAGATGATCTACGACTTCTGGCGCATGGTGTGGCAGGAGAACTGCTTCAGTATCGTCATGATCACCAAGCTGGTGGAGGTGGGCCGGGTACGTGTCTCCGTCTTCCCTCCGCTGTCCCGCTCAATCTCGCTGTAGGGTGCCTTCAGGTTTCCTCATCAGAATCACTCGGTCATCATGAACATAATTGCAAAATCATGAAATTCTGAGGTTTCATTATAAATGGCCAAACGTTTACACACTTATCGGTGCAATGATAAGTCTCACATTTCTAACAGCCTGAGGTCTACTTAATACAACGGATATGAAGTTGAATGTACAATTGTGAAATCTCAAAAGCACCCTACAGCGATATTGAGCGTCCCGTGACCTCTCCTCCTCTCCACACACCAAGATGGATGGAGCGAGTGTGTATCTCCACAACTGCCTTTGTCATTAGGTGGGAAGAGCTGCTGCAGCCGCCGGCTCGGCCCGCTCGTGAGTGATCACCTGTTTGTTTGGTGGCCGCGCTCCAAAGTGAAAAGCTTTGATGTGTATGGAGGCCGGTGAAGGACACTCCAGCCTATGTTCTCTTCACATTGCCTAGTCCTGCCTCTGGTGAATATTGTAGGCTGCTGCTGTTGCAATATACACCAGCCCCTCTGGCACAGTGTATTATATCAGCACTGCAGATAGCACAGCCTGCCATATCATTGGTATTAAGCACAAGTATTTAAAGTCAACAGATGCCTATGGATATAGAATCCTCTTAACATATAGCTAACTCTAGAAAGACCAGACATTATTATTATTATTATCATTATTGTTATTATTATTATTATTATTATTGTTAGTAGTATTATTATTATTATTATTAGTATTATTAGTATTAGTATTAGTATTAGTATTAGTATTGTTATTATTGTTATTATTAATATTGTTGTTATATAAAAAAAACTACTAACCTAATACCCAAAAGCTATAAAACCTCATGCTGTGAAAATTTATTTTTTGAATAATAGCAACACAAAATGCCCTTGAGCATTAATAATGCTGCCTGTGAAATTCAAAACATTCCCCTGGTTGGACTGCCGTTTTTGCATTCCAGCCTGTTCACATTTTCTTCCATCGGTTTGTCTCCTACTGTCCCCCGTGGGCCACCGTAGATGATTCACGGGAGGCTACGACCGGGCGATTCTTTCCAGTGGGCGAGAAAAACGATCATTGATCAGAACCCAAGCAGTGTGCAGCCTGAAGCAGTGGAAGCTGTTGGCACCACGCAGCCAGCAGAAGAATATAAAACCAGCAGTGCCTTAAAAAAGTGCACCAGCCTCTTCTACAGGGCCTGCTGCCAGTTTCAATACAGTAACTAAAAACAAATGCTACAAAATGCTACTTATTCCTATTAAAAGTCTTAGCTGATCAAGATTATGATGCACAGTTGGTTTGACAAAATGTAATATTGCAAGTCGCTTTGGCCGAAAGCGTCTGCTCAATGACGTAATGTAATGGACAGTATAATATTACAAATTGAGTGTTTTATTTGCCAATGATTTCAATGAAAGTGCCTCCAAAAAGGACCATAATGCCAAAAAGGTCCTTCTGGGGGGAAAAAAGGCGCGCACACAAAAACGTCTTTACCCTGATGTCAACAGTGTGTATTTCTAAAATGATAGGACACCATTGCATTTTGGTGTGTTTGACCTTTCCAGCGTTAAGGCAAAGCCGAGTGAAGCTGTATAACCTTCATGCGGCTGACCTGTACTTTTGATTTGTGCAGATGAAGTGCTGTAAGTATTGGCCTGATGACAGCGAGCTCTACGGAGACATTAAGATAACGCTGCTGAAGACAGAAACACTGGCAGAGTACACCGTCCGCACCTTCGCCATGGAGCGGGTGAGTCACTCTCAAACGTCCCATCATAGCACCACTGTTCCATATCTATAACCGTTCTCTCTCTCTCTCACTCTCTCAAATTACAGTCCTTCACTTGACGGCTTAGTTGGTTTCTATTTGTGGTACTCTTCCCCAACCGTTCATACGGTAATATAGCCCCTTTCACGACTGTGTTGTCATTGCGTTGCCACACAGTCCCTGATACGACCATTTGAAAACCTCATATTTAAGTTTCAAGCCGCGGTCGGCTAAACAGTGCTTGTCTTACAAGCGTCGCAGATCATTTCAAAGGTACTCACAGTTGCACAAGGGTCTTGTGATCTTGGACGGTTGGGTTTGAAAGCTCGGCGATGCTAATAAATATGTATCTTTGACATTGGGGCTGTGTAATTGTTTCTGTCAGAGAGGCTACCCCGCCAAACACCAGGTGTGCCAGTTCCACTTCACCTCCTGGCCCGAGCACGGCGTGCCGTACCACGCCACCGGCCTGCTGGCCTTCCTGCGGCGGGTCAAGGCCTCCACACCTCCGGACGGCGGACCGGTCGTGGTCCACTGCAGGTAACTGCTCACTCTAAGCCCCGCCTCCACTGCAGGTAACTGCTCACTCTAAGCCCCGCCTCCACTGCAGGTAACTGCTCACTCTAAGCCCCGCCTCCACTGCAGGTAACTGCTCACTCTAAGCCCCGCCTCCACTGCAGGTAACTGCTCACTCTAAGCCCCACCTCCGGGGTCGACACCTTACAGATTATGGTTTGTGAGGGAAAACTTCACCCTGTTTCTTTGTGTTTAGGCAACTAAAACACCTGGGCTCAATGGTAAACGTGATTTGCAGATTACAGAATAGGCAGTGCTGGAAATGGGGGGAACGCTTGGGAACGGAGTTCCCAGAGTAAACATTGAGAGGGAATGGTGAGAACGATGGTATTCCTCCTCCTTCCCCTTAAAATGTCTTGCAATGCAGTGGACAGCAGATCAGTGGAGAGGGGGCAGCAAAAAAGGAGCAGAGAATAGTAGAACATGTATTTGGCAGCTGAATAAGCAGCGTCAATGTGTCAAGTTTGTAATGAATAAAATTAAGGGGACATAATCAGTAGATCTCAGTAAACTTTTGTAATAGATTTTTATGTAGCTGTAATGGTAATGAGTAAAATCAATAAGAAAAAACAGGCAAGCATTCAGCTCTTGATTATAACAGAAATAAAACCCTATGCCTCCTGTCCCCCCCCCCCTTCCCCCCCTGCCTAAGTAGGGTTCCCACAGTAAGACCTGGCCATTTCCACCACTGAGTACAGGTCTCTCCTGTGTCCATTTCTCACTTCAGCACCACGGACAGCACCTACCATCTCACTTCAGCACCACAGACAGCACCTACCACAAAATCAATTATTCATTTTGTGGCCTCAAGACTTGAGACTGACTTGGGACTCGGTCACACCTCTGCTCGATGTGTATCTTCACATTTTAGCATTGTGATATATTGAATTCCCATATATCGCCCCATCCCTAGTTGTGACAACAGATGTCTTCTCGTGGCCACAAACCGAGGGAAAAAGAAGAAATGAATGTACCTAAATTGGGTCTTAACATCATTCTATATAAATTCAGCTAGGATCGAAACGTCATTAAACTTTTTAAAGTGAAAAAAGCCTTTAATTGGACAGGGTTAAGACATTCAGAAACACCTACTTCTATCAGCCTGTGCCTCCAGTGCTGAGGTCCAACCTCATGATGAAGTCCTGTGCCTCCAGTGCTGAGGTCCAACCTCATGATGAAGTCATGTGCCTCCAGTGCTGAGGTCCAACCTCATGATGAAGTCCTGTGCCTCCAGTGCTGAGGTCCAACCTCATGATGAAGTCCTGTGCCTCCAGTGCTGAGGTCCAACCTCATGATGAAGTCCTGTGCCTCCAGTGCTGAGGTCCAACCTCATGATGAAGTCCTGTGCCTCCAGTGCTAAGGTCCAACCTCATGATGAAGTCATGTGCCTCCAATGCTGAGGTCCAACATCATGATGAAGTCCTGTGCCTCCAGTGCTGAGGTCCAACCTCATGATGAAGTCCTGTGCCTCCAGTGCTAAGGTCCAACATCATGATGAAGTCCTGTGCCTCCAGTGCCAGGGTCCAACATCATGATGAAGTCCTGTGCCTCCAGTGCCAGGGTCCAACATCATGATGAAGTCCTGTGCCTCCAGTGCCAGGGTCCAACCTCATGATGAAGTCCTGTGCCTCCAGTGCCAGGGTCCAACCTCATGATGAAGTCCTGTGCCTCCAGTGCCAGGGTCCAACATCATGATGAAGGCCTGTGTAGGAGTCTCCAATTAAAGGCTTAGTAACTTTCAAACTCACCCGGACTTAGATTTCTCATTCGGCCAGAACATGTTGGCCATTACACCACTTTCTTTCTCTCCAGACCAAAGCCTTTGATTATACTTGAGTCTCTCCATCATTACGAAAGGCTCCTGGCTGAATGGCTCCCATTCAGTTTGTTGTAATTCAGGGTTATTGATTTCCTTGTCTTCTCTCGCCTGCGGGGGCAGTATTGGTGCAGGGAGGACGGGCTGCTACATTGTGCTGGACGTCATGCTGGATATGGCCGAGTGTGAAGGAGTGGTGGACATCTACAACTGTGTGAAGACCCTCTGCTCCAGACGCATCAACATGATCCAGACAGAAGTGAGTGGGACTCATACTGTTAGAGTTAGACCAAGGACTGAGAGACTGCTATTTTTTCTATGGAAGCTACCGATAGCTGATATTTTATCTTTTTAATAATTAATTAATTTAATTTATGCCCCAAAAATACAAGTATATACACTGTATACCCCCCCCCCCCCCCTTCCTCGGTGTGTGAAACAGCATTTAGGCCATCATGAGACACAACAACTCTCCATTGAATGCTAGTGTGAAAAAGCTCTGGGATAGATTATACTACTAACCCTAATCTTAACCACATTTTTTACTTGCCGCGCGTTTTCAGGAAGAAGCAATTGCAGCGACCAATCAAATGAGTTCGGGGGCGGGGTTTTCCCGGCCCATACTAGGAAGAAATGTTGGTCCAGGAACAATTGTTACTTGGTGAAATCAGATCATGCTACTTCCTTTACCCTCGACAGAAAAAGCAGAGATTTTTTTATTGAAACTGCTTCGGCAAATTATCAATCTTCCCATAAGCAGGAGCCAGATAGGAGTTATTATGAGTATTCTAATAATATTCTCTTTGAGCAATAGGGGAATATTCTCTTAGTTAAATATTCTGTCAAGAAAATGGAGACAGTAAATACCAAAAGCAATCGTGTTTCCTTTTAATGTCTGTTTCACCTTTCAACTGCAGCTAGTCTATCAGTTGAATGTAGATTTCTGCAATTACTGAGTACATTTAAACCTCGAAATAAATCAAATGAAAAGATGTGGAAAGGCAATGATATGATGTCCCTGTCATTTTGAATACCTTTTTGATGTGTTGTGGCTGTCGGCTGTCAAAAACAAATTTCATTGTTAATCGCACGGCATATGAATATGCTATTCAAATATGTGTGGGCTTGTCTGATGTGTTTTCTGCACTTTGCCCCACATTTATGGGCTATTTATTTACTGCTTAGAAACAATGCTAAAGTGTGGGCATGGCGATTATTTTCCAATATTTTCCAACATTTTCGACAGCAGTAATTAAATTCCATATTGGTCTTCCCGCGTGGGCAATTAGCAATGGGCTTATTATTGCAGTGAGGGTTTTTGTGTAAGTTTGTAAATGTGTTTTCCCCCGTTGTCTATCTCACAGGAGCAGTATGTGTTCATCCATGATGCCATCCTGGAGGCTTGTCTGTGTGGAGAGACGGCCATCCCTGTCAGCGAGTTTGCACTCAGCTATAAGGAGATGCTGAAGGTGGACTCACAGAGCAACACCTCCCAGCTCAGAGAGGAGTTCCAGGTAACTCTCAAACTACGGCTACAGAAAATCTAAGGGGAAAAGACATCAGTGCTGGATAGGGCTGTGTATCGTTTAAAAAAATACCAGTACCAATACCAGTACCCATTGGTGGAGTGCAGGGTATACACGGGTATACGACGTGTATATACCCACTTCTTTTTCAGATGTCACCATGGAGTGACAACACCGTCTAGCCCCTTTCATGATAGAGTGACAACACAGCGTCCCCGAAGCGGCTCTCCCCTCTGCTCCGCTAATAATACGCACCGTCAGTCTATTTTCTACGCTTCCTGTGCACAAAATCACGACCAAGGAACAAAATAAAACATACATTTTCAAAATAAAACATGTTACTGTATGTCATGGGACAAGAACTACAAGAGCCTGCTTTCAATATAATATGCATCCCTCAATTACTTGCTTCCATTATTTTGGCAGCTATACTTCCAATTAACTTTGTCTGTTTGAAATTCTTGTGTCAATGAACTGATTCAGTAATGTTCTGCAGGTTATGCTACACCACTGCCAGTGCCAGTCAGGGTTGGGAGGGTTACTTTAAAAATGTAATCCGATACAATTGCTAATTATCTGTTACAATTTTTAATATAAAAGTAATGTAACTGATTACTTTCCGTTACTTTTGAACAAATTCCCTGCCGTTGAGTGCTGGAGTCCTGTGGCATGCTCCTCAAGAGGCAGTTTTCTCTCTCCCCAAAAAAACAGCTCTGTACCGTAATACTCATTTCAGACCTTATGTGTCGAGTGCAGCAGACTTTCAGCCAATCTATCTAGTGTCGCCTCTTTCTCATTAATAATAATACAATAATAATATTTCCATCTTCCATCATTACAGTGCACTGATATTATCTGGCTATTCATATGCCCAGCCTGGCCTCTCATAATTGGAACATGTAGCCTCGACCCAATAGCAGTTACGAGCTGGAATGTTCTATTAATTTTGCCCAAAACCAATGGGGAGTCATTCATGATATGAAGCAAGTTAAATAATCACTTTGATTTTCCCCCTCATTTCAATTTCCACAGCTTCATAATATGCTTATTCATAATGTATGAGACTGCACCAAATGTCTTTTTATCCATTAAGCTTTGACTGTTTTTTAAAGTTTCCCCTGAGCCGATCAGTTATCTTTACAACCATCCACCGGAAATACCAAGCACGCCTTGGTACAATCCAAATCTTTGTGAAAACTTGCCATCTTCAGCGTGTAGGTTGCTAGCTTGCTAGCTAGCATTGTCGTTGTTTCACAGCGGCAGAGGCATTTGAGAGCGACACGCAGGGAGCCGACTGAAATGGTCGGAGCCAATGGCAGAGCTTTATCACCGCGGCCTGCTTCCAGTGAGTCAGACTAAGTATAGCTTTATCACCACAGCCTGCTTCCAGTGAGTCAGACTAAGTATAGACAGTCGAGTTTGAGTGGAGAGGATTTTGATTGCCTACATCACGATTGTCACGTTTTCATACAATTTCTGTTTCGCTTCACCTGCCTCCTCTTATCACAGTTTTTCACAGCTACAGTAGATAGCAATTGGTTTTTGCTAGAATAGCATCAGCAAGCAAGCGAACATTATTAGCTGCTAAAAGCACAATATAACAATCATTCTGTGCGTCACTTTTGGCTCCAACCAGCCGTTTACTCTGGCAACAACAGAGCCAGGTCTTCTGCAGACAGTTTAATCATGGTAACAAGCTAACACAACAAAGTTTAATCATAGTGAAATGCTAAAACGACAAGCTAACATTTGTCACGCTGATTCGTCCTATACTTGCTTAAACATAACCAAATTTGGTTGACTTGCCTAAACATAACCAAAGTTGTTCAAGTTGTTTTACTTGCGTTTAACGTTGGAAAGGCAGCAACGTTTTCAAATTAACCACTGTTTTTTATGCCTCCGCCGGCGAAGCCAGGCCGAAGGCATTATGGATCCGGATGTCCGTCCGTACGTCCGTCCGTACGGATGTTTGTTAACGCCATATCTGAGGAACGCCTTGACGGAATTTCATCAGATTCGCCTTAAACATTCACTTAGGCTCAAGGATGATCTGATTAGATTTTGGTGGTCAAAGGTCAAAGGTCAAGGTCACTATGACCTCTCGAACGCCATTTTCAAGCTTGTTAACGCGATATCTGAGGAACGCCTGGACGGAATTTCATCAGATTCGCCTTAAACATTCACTTAGGCTCAAGGATGATCTGATTAGATTTTGGTGGTCAAAGGTCAAAGGTCAAGGTCACTGTGACCTCTCGAACGCCATTTTCAAGCTTGTTAACGCGATATCTGAGGAACGCCTGGACGGAATTTCATCAGATTCGCCTTAAACATTCACTTAGGCTCAAGGATAATCTGATTAGATTTTGGTGGTCAAAGGTCAAAGGTCAAGGTCACTGTGACCTCTCGAACGCCATTTTCAAGCTTGTTAACGCGATATCTGAGGAACGCCTGGACGGAATTTCATCAGATTCGCCTTAAACATTCACTTAGGCTCAAGGATGATCTGATTAGATTTTGGTGGTCAAAGGTCAAGGTCACTGTGACCTCTCGAACGCCATTTTCAAGCTTGTTAACGCGATATCTGAGGAACGCCTGGACGGAATTTCATCAGATTCGCCTTAAACATTCACTTAGGCTCAAGGATGATCTGATTAGATTTTGGTGGTCAAAGGTCAAAGGTCAAGGTCACTGTGACCTCTCGAACGCCATTTTCAAGCTTGTTAACGCGATATCTGAGGAACGCCTGGACGGAATTTCATCAGATTCGCCTTAAACATTCACTTAGGCTCAAGGATGATCTGATTAGATTTTGGTGGTCAAAGGTCAAGGTCACTGTGACCTCTCGAACACCATTTTCAAGCTTGTTAACGCGATATCTGAGGAACGCCTGGACGGAATTTCATCAGATTCGCCTTAAACATTCACTTAGGCTCAAGGATGATCTGATTTGATTTTGGTGGTCAAAGGTCAAAGGTCAAGGTCACTGTGACCTCTCGAACGCCATTTTCAAGCTTGTTAACGCGATATCTGAGGAACGCCTGGATGGAATTTCATCAGATTCGCCTTAAACATTCACTTAGGCTCAAGGATGATCTGATTAGATTTTGGTGGTCAAAGGTCAAGGTCACTGTGACCTCTCGAACGCCATTTTCAAGCTTGTTAACGCGATATCTGAGGAATGCCTGGACGGAATTTCATCAGATTCACCTTAAACATTCACTTAGGCTCAAGGATGATCTGTTTAGATTTTGGTGGTCAAAGGTCAAGGTCACTGTGACCTCTCAAACGCCATTTTCAAGCTTGTTAACGCGATATCTGAGGAACGCCTGGACGGAATTTCATCAGATTCGCCTTAAACATTCACTTAGGCTCAAGGATGAACTGATTCCATTTTGGTTATTAAAGGTCAAAGGTCAAGGTCACAGTGACCTAACAAATGCCATTTTCAAGCTCGGTAACGCCATATCTCAGTAACACATTGACTAAATTTCTTCACATTTGGCTCAAATATCCAATTCTGCACAGAAACGCCTTGATGCAATTTCTTCCTATTTGGCTCCAACATCCACTTGGACTCAAGAATGAACTAATGGCGGAGGCATAAGTCCACGTTGCGGTCGTTCTAGTTTGTTTCAAATTAACGTACAGAGATGTAAAACGCATGCACCATTTTAGAATCATACTGTAAAAGGCAGAAGTTTGTTTCAAATTTACAGGTATGTTGAGACTGTACGTATCAGTGGATTAGAGAAACGTACAAGTCCGTCATTTTATTCTGACGATTGGGTGGCTCATCCCTCCTGTCTCTTGTGTCCGTCAGACTCTGAACTCGGTGACTCCCCACCTGGACGTGGAGGAGTGCAGCGTCTCCCTGATGCCCAGGAACCGCGAGAAGAACCGCAGCATGGACGTGCTGCCGCCGGACCGCGCCCTGGCCTTCCTGGTCACCACCGAGAGCGAGAGCAACAACTACATCAACGCCGCGCTCACTGACAGCTTCCTGCGACCGGCCGCCTTCGTGGTGACGCCACACCCCCTGCCGGGCACCACCACCGACTTCTGGAGACTGGTGTACGACTACGGCTGCACCTCGGTGGTCATGCTCAACCAGCTCAACCAGTCCAACTCTGCCTGGGTAAGAGGAAGGGGACACAAATAACATCACTGGTGGAGTTAAACAATTTAATAATAGCTAATCTAATAGCTAAAAGAGGAGGAAGCTACTAGTAAAGGAAGGCTTTGTAGATTTATAATCTCGGTAATATAAGCAGATGGACAGTGTTTACCTTGTGTATATGTTTTCTCCATCGAGAAATCCATGTTCGTCTCCCTGCAGAAACTCTGCCCCCGCCAACTAGTATGGCTCATTAACGCTCGTTAAGGCCCTTGATGCGATTCTCCATGGATGTGCGCACTGTGCAGACAGAAACAATACAAAGAAACAGTCTGTATTTAGGACAGTCGCCCTCGAGCAGAACAGCTGGATTACACTGTCGAGCTCTCGGCACAGGAAAACATGAACACAAGGTAAACGCTTTCCATCTGCATAATATATTACCCACATTATACTGATCAAAAGTGGGTTGAACATCTGCAAAGCCTTCCTCTCAGCCTAAGACATCTCGCTACCAACTGACTAAAAATGCAGTGTAGCCAAAGTTATCTGTGGTAGCTAGTTAGCCTAGCTGAACTTCCAAGCTTAAACTAACCATACTCATAGAGCGTATAATAAATATGGACATAGCTACTGTGATGCCCCAAAACTGGGGCATGTGTCTGTTTTAGTCTAAATGGGGACATCATTTACAACCTGAACATCGTGCTGTATTGAAGAAAACTTGAAACAAGCGATTGAGACCATAAACCGTAAAAGTGTTTACTGAGATAATAAATCAAGTGAGAAGTCAGGGTAATTTTCCCATTGACTTCCATACAATGTTTTTGGCAGGCATAGACTATATAAACGGGTGAGTTATATAAAAATGCATCTCCCATATGGGTGAAATTAGCTATAGAGACCAAAACCGTTTTTTGATCCAGGCTGTAAACCTGTTTATTTCTGCTGTAAAGATGAGTGTTTTAACATCGGGGTCTATGGGGATTAAAGTCTATGGGTCTATGGGGATTAAAGGTAAAGGTAAAGTCCCACTGATTGTCACACACCTGAGTGTGCGAAATTTGTTCTCCGCATTTGACCCATCCCCTGGGGGAGCGGTGAGCAGCAGCAGCGCCGCGCTCGGGAATCATATGGTGATTTAACCCCCCGATTCCAACCCTTTGATGCTGAGTGCCAAGCAGGGAGGCAAATGGGTCCCATTTTTATAGTCTTTGCTATGACTCGGCCGGGGATCGATCTCACAACCTCCCAGTCTCAGGGCGGACACTCAAACCACAAGGCCACTGAGCTGGTTTGGATTGACTCACTTTTGGAGCCAGCCTCAAGTGGCCAATCCCTCGAACTGCAGTTTTGGTACATGTGGTTGCACGTTGGCTTAATTTTTTCAGAACCGGGGGTTGGGGCTTGACTAACTATCTGGCCAGTAGCTTGGGCGCTGCCGTGGGCGAAGATTTCATTTACACGGGCTGTCATGGCATTAACACGTTCTTATCGTTTCTCCATGTTTGCTCATGCGTGGGTTTGTTCTGCCGTCTCCCTATCGCTGCTCTGTCACTGTGTCACTGTCAGATTCCCGCTCAGCACAGCACTCACTCCATGCTGTCACCAGCAACCTCTCTCTCCTCCTCTTCCTGTTAGTCTCTCTGTCTCTCTCTCTCTCTCTCTCTCTCTCTCTCTCTCTCTCTCTCTCTTCCTGTTAGTCTCTCTCTCTCTCTCTCTCTCTCTCTCTTCCTGATAGTCTCTCTCTCTCTCTCTCTCTCTCTCTCTTCCTGATAGTTTCTCTCTCTCTCTCTCTCTTCCTGTTAGTCTCTCTGTCTCTCTCTCTTCCTGTTAGTCTCTCTCTGTCTCTCTCTCTCTCTCTCTCTCTCTCTCTCTCTTCCTGTTAGTCTCTCTCTCTCTCTCTCTCTTCCTGTTAGTCTCTCTCTCTCTCTCTCTCTTCCTGTTAGTCTCTCTCTCTCTCTCTCTCTCTCTCTTCCTGTTAGTCTCTCTCTCTCTCTCTTCCTGTTAGTCTCTCTCTCTCTCTCTCTCTTCCTGTTAGTCTCTCTCTCTCTCTCTTCCTGTTAGTCTCTCTGTCTCTCTCTCTTCCTGTTAGTCTCTCTCTCTCTCTCTCTCTCTCTCTCTCTCTCTCTCTCTCTTCCTGTTAGTCTCTCTCTCTCTCTCTCTCTTCCTGTTAGTCTCTCTGTCTCTCTCTTTTCCTGTTAGTCTCTCTCTCTCTCTCTCTCTCTCTCTCTCTCTCTCTCTCTCTTCCTGTTAGTCTCTCTCTCTCTCTCTCTTCCTGTTAGTCTCTCTCTCTCTCTCTCTCTTCCTGTTAGTCTCTCTCTCTCTCTCTCTCTCTCTTCCTGTTAGTCTCTCTCTCTCTCTCTCTCTTCCTGTTAGTCTCTCTGTCTCTCTCTCTTCCTGTTAGTCTCTCTCTCTCTCTCTCTCTCTCTCTCTCTCTCTCTCTCTTCCTGTTAGTCTCTCTCTCTCTCTCTCTCTTCCTCCCAGTGGATTAACACCCCTCGCTGCTCTTTGCCCTCCTGAGTTGGGGCTGCCTGTCTCCTGTCTGGGTGTATAAATATTCATGTCCCCATCTGCCCAGTGTCACCTGTTAATACCCTTCTGTCAGTGTGAAATGCCATTATCACTTCCTACTCCAGGGGTCCCCTCCACCGTAATGTCACCGCAAAACACATCAGCGCGTCAACACCGCTCCCCTGTGTTTTCCCCTCCCATTGGCCGGGGGAAGCGTCTTTGAAGCGGTTAGCGGCTTTTCTCCCTGTTTATCTCTTCCAGGCACAGTCAAGGTTTCCTACTTCATTAATTTATAATGTGCTAATCGTATTGATTTAGACTTGTGAATGATTCAAGCTGGGCGACTGTGGCTTATTTGAGGGATTATTCCTGCAACCAACGCTTTTATTTTTGCTTGTTTAATTCGTGGGTGCTATTTGTAGATAACCGTTGTCATTTAGGCTAATTGTCTGCGCTGTAATACTCGGGTGTTTTATTCCCGGCCGGTGACATAATGATTTGTCTTCTTCAACCACATGTAGACTAATCAACATAATGAACTAATGACCTGTTACTAACCCCTCCTCCCCCCCTCGTTTTTCCCCCTCCATTCACCCTGTTCATCTCAGCCTTGTCTGCAGTATTGGCCTGAGCCGGGGCTTGAGCAGTTTGGACCAATGACGGTGGAGCTTCTGTCCAGAACCGCTGATGATGACGTCATCATCCGTCTCTTCCGGGTCCAGAACATTACCCGGGTAGGTTCACACCCCCATCATGAACAAGTACTGCAGTACGTGGTAAAAAAAAAAAAGGAAGATTTTTTTTTTTTCAGAACAAACAAAAGCAAAACAAACATACACAAAGAAAAACAAACACATACCAACATTACAATAATGCTGCCAGTCACCTAAGGCGCTTAAGTGCTTGTAAGGGATGCTGTACATAAAATCCTCTGCAAGGAGTCCATGAGAGGTTAGCTGGGTGAGTTATTCGTCGTTTCTAACCTCATCAAAGTAGACAAGGAACGGGGTCCCAAATAATTGAGAACTTCCTAAGTGAGTTGGTCCTCAGGAACCTGAGTCTCTCTATACGCACAACCGAAACCATGTCTGCCAGCGACACCCGAAAAGAAGGTGGCGAGTGGGACTTTCACTCTTTCAAAATGAGTCTCTTTGTGACAGTCGTCCCCTGCGTCAGGCATTGCTGCACAGCCGTAGGGAGGAGCAGAGAAGATTCAGAACAGCTGAAGATGGCGAGTTCCGCCTCCGGCTGAAGGGTTATCCCATAGAGCCTTAGAGTACCAGTCAAATATTTTGGCCCAGAATCTGGACAGTGAAGAGCAAAACCAAAAAGCGTGTGACAGTGTACCCTTTGACTGAACTCTGCAGGCGTAACGTTGTTTTGCAATTTTGCTAAACATTGACTTTGGCCAGAGTGTGGTGCAGGTAAAAAATATATATATATCTGAATTTACATTTTGGGCTCATGATTAGTCCGAAAATACCCAAAAAGCACCCAGGGGAGAAATATGGAGGAAAAGGTGGCATTCCAAATAGGCGTGTGACATCACAAGAGGAGTGACATCACAAGAGGAGTGACATCGCAAGAGGAGAATGTTCTGCTGGAGCTGCCTGACACAAAGATGCAAAGTCATGGAGAGTGAAAAAGTTCACAGACACAGACACAAACACAAACACACACACACACACACACACACTCACACTCACACACACACACACACACACACACACACACACACACACACACACACACACACACACTCACACTCACACTCACACTCACACTCACACTCACACACACACACACACACAAATATGAGAATAGGCGGGCTGTTATCATCAGAGACTTTAGAGGGGTGAAAAGTCACCCAATGAGTCTAGTTTTTCTTCTAGTTTTCCATAGATATTTTTTCCAACTCCCACAACCAATTTTCTCAGACTTGATCCAATGAAAGGATGTCATTTCCTTGTTTATCTCTTCATTTTGCTGTCTTCATAGCAAGGTAATAACAGCCTTCAAATCTAAGTGTAAACTTTGAATTACTCTCTGCCAGTTGCCTTGGTGACAGCTACTTTGACAGCCTAATGGCAAAATTGCTACTTCACATGTTTCATTTTCCCATCAAATGGAATGTTTTTGTACAAATAAACTCCTCAATCAAGTCCTGCCCCATTAAAGTAGCTCTTATTGCTCTGTGTTGCTGTGGGAGGCAATTCCTGGCATGAATCAATTTGTTCAATTAATCAAGTCTGATACTTATGATTCTGGATGGTCACTCTTGTCCCAAACGGCATTTTGTTTTCCAGTGTTTGGTAAGAATTCCATCATGATAATCGTACTATCAACAAAGCAGTTGTATGAACAGCATGCTAATGATGCAGATGCTAGCTGCATACAGTGCCAAGACCTGTTCAGTAAAATCACATATCAAATCAGATGAATTATTATATATATATATATTGTAACTAGAGGCACCAGAATCATCTCTGTGTCTCTAATAGATAGCTCTGGTGCGCGTGCTAACACATACAGTAAGTAGAGACTACAAGCGTAACTTCAAGCACTTTTTTGCTTTGTGGATTCATAATGAACTTCACTAATGACAGAGATAGAGTTTTTGTTTTCTGAAGTTATGACTACAGGCAATATGTAGAATGAAAACCAATTCCAACTTCGCTCTACTAAACGCTTTGTCTTTTGGGATAATGCTAATTGTCTACGATTACTTAACATAATGTTAGCTTGAACACCGGCCAGAACTGTTTACTGGAGACATGACTTTAGTGCCAATCCTCCAGTCAGATATTGGGTAAGGAGGGCAATCGGCCAAACTCACAAAAAGCTGTTCTATTTACGTCATTTACGGAAGATCTTTGATTTTGACTATCCCAGTGGTTCTCAACCTGTGGCTACGCGGGGCTCCCTCCCTCTCACACTATGGTGGTAATTTCAGAGCTGATACTTGGTGTAAAAAGGTTGAGCATCACTGGACTATCCAGTATTTCAGTATGATTGATTGATTGATTTGTTTTTATTCATTGTGCCATGCACTTAACAGTAGGGATGTCGAAAATCATAATTTTTCTTGACCGACAACCGACACTCATTAGCCGACAACTGTCGGTTAACCGAGAAGATTAAAATGCGCTATTTTACTGTCTGTGCCCCATTAAACCATTAGGCTACGAAATGCTTGATTTTTTTTCAGTAGAAAGCGTTTATTTTTACATCTACAAGCAGAAAAAAAAAAAAAAAACATTGGCAACACTGTTATATGCAAATTAACATGGAAATTGACCGTTTAACCGACATGCTTAACCGACCAAAGACGTTCTCGGCGGTTAACCGGTTAACGGTTAACCGTCGACATCCCTACTTAACAGTGCCCAAGACACACAACAGATACAGTACAACTTCAGCAGTATTCGTCTTCTTTTACTGTGTGCATCCTAAGATTGTGTGTGCAAGTTATATGTATGCTGGCTAGTTTGTCTCTGTACCTGTGTCTGTACCTGTACCTGTGTTGTTTGAGTGATTGAGCCTAGTTCCAGCTCCCATCTTACATTGACAGTTCAGCCCCCGGCCCTTGACCTCAGTAACCCCAGTAGGTGGCAGGCAGCCTCTTGTAGGAGCTTCCAGCAGCTAGATGAGCAGATGTGTCCTTGTCGCATAGCCTCCCTTAGCCATGTCAGCGCTCCTATACCCCCTCCTAACGTTACGCTGTCAGCACCCCTATACACCCTCCTAACGTTACGCTGTCAGCACCCCTATACACCCTCCTAACGTTACGCTGTCAGCGCCCCCATACCCCCTCCCAACGTTACGCTGTCAGCACCCCTATACCCCCTCCTAACGTTACGCTGTCAGCGCCCCCATACCCCCTCCTAACGTTACGCTGTCAGCACCCCTATACACCCTCCTAACGTTACGCTGTCAGCGCCCCCATACCCCCTCCCAACGTTACGCTGTCAGCACCCCCATACCCCCTCCCAACGTTACGCTGTCAGCACCCCCATACCCCCTCCTAACGTTACGCTGTCAGCGCCCCCATACCCCCTCCTAACGTTACGCTGTCTACGCTCCCACGCCCCCATACCCCCTCCTAACGTTACCCTGTCAGTGCTCCCGTGCCCCCATACCCCCTCCTAACGTTACCCTGTCAGTGCTCCCGTGCCCCCATACCCCCTCCTAACGTTACCCTGTCAGCGCTCCCGTGCTTCCCATACCCCCTCCTAACGTTACCCTGTCAGTGCTCCCGTGCCCCCATACCCCCTCCTAACGTTACGCTGTCAACGCTCCCACGCCCCCATACCCCCTCCTAACGTTACCATGTCAACGCTCCCACGCCCCCATACCCCCTCCTAACGTTACGCTGTCAGTGCTCCCGTGCCCCCATACCCCCTCCTAACGTTACCCTGTCAGCGCTCCCGTGCTTCCCATACCCCCTCCTAACGTTACCCTGTCAGTGCTCCCGTGCCCCCATACCCCCTCCTAACGTTACCCTGTCAGCGCTCCCGTGCTTCCCATACACCCTCCTAACGTTACCCTGTCAGTGCTCCCGTGCCCCCATACCCCCTCCTAACGTTACGCTGTCAACGCTCCCACGCCCCCATACCCCCTCCTAACGTTACGCTGTCAGCACCCCCATACCCCCTCCTAACGTTACGCTGTCAGCACCCCCATACCCCCTCCTAACGTTACCCTGTCAGCGCTCCCGTCACCCTCAGCCCCCTTCCCCCACCACCACTTTCTGTGAAACTCCATGAAGGACATAAACAACAAGACACCGTGTCACAAACTATCCCCACATGGCCTCTCTGCAGGATCTCAGGGAATCAGACGCCACAGAACAGGAGGACGATAGTCTCTGTCCTAAGAAGGTACTCCTTTCTCCCATAGTTCACAGCCTCCTTTCTCCCATAGTTCACAGCCTCCTTTCTCCCACAGTTCACAGCCTCCTTTCTCCCATAGTTCACAGCCTCCTTTCTCCCACAGTTCACAGCCTCCTTTCTCCCATAGTTCACAGCCTCCTTTCTCCCATAGTTCACAGCGCCATGTGTAGCATTTGTAAACATCAATAAATCAATGTCAAAGTAACTACGATACCTTGGTATAATTACTGCAAACAAATGAGACCATAGTCGAGACAAGTTGTACCCTTGATCTCATGGTTGCACGTCAATCCCTCCCTGGAAGGTTCGTCTTTTTTCAAGAGGATAAACATGGAAGTTATTTTTCCATTGGCCTTTCACTCTCCATCATCTGCCATTACAACTCTGATAGATTTAGCTCTGTTTGCTCGAGAAGAACAGTGCCCTCTTCCTGTTTGGTGCCATAAGGGCGTAGGTTGGACTTTGACATTGGTAGGGACACATATTGGGGAGGTCGCGAGGCGTGCCAGCTGTGGGAGCGTGCGGGAAACACGCTAGAAATGAGCGGGCAAAGCGCACAGTATTTCTAGTTAACAATAATTAGTCTACATAGTAACTGTATTTGATGATGAGAGAATGAGAAATTGCATGTTGGCACATGAAGAATTACAAAGAAGATGAGTAGAAAAGTAGAAGTATAGTAGAAGAGAGAAGTGTAGCCTAACAAATAGGCTTAATAAGTGCTACAGAACTAATTAACAATAATTACATACTGTGTTTGAATATCTGAGTCATTCATTAATTATGTTTTCAGAATAGGTTCAGATCCTGTGGTTAGATGCCCTGTGACCAGTAGGTTTATATGGTTAGACACGTGTCAACACACTTATGAAAAGTGTCGGACAAGACTGGAGAAGTTTCAAATTCCGCCTGGGTCCATTGCTTTTGGTGCGCCGTAAAATCCCTCCGTGTCGACTTGTAGGCTGTTTTAGTAAAAGCCCTCCATGTTGACTGTTATAGGCTGCAGAACAGAGGGATCATTCTCACCTTTAAGTCTACAAGTCGCTACTGAGGTCTTCCCTCCTCCAGCCAAAACATCTCCAGGCATTATGAACCTTGCTGGGGGGGTTGAATGGGGAGTTTCAGAGCCTCGATGTTGGTAGGGACGTGTCCCTGGCGTCCCTACCAAACCTACGCCCGTAGAAAGGCAGCAATTTCCCCACCAAATCCAACCCGTTGGTGCAGAATGTAAAATGTGGCGTAGAGATAGAAGCTGACAGGTGATAGTCTTGTTTGTTTACAGTAATTATCCTGATGTCTCAAAATGAACATGCTAATGATTTATTGCTGTTACAGTAAAATGGTACACATCGCACATTTAACAATACAGTACAATAGGATTGGCCAATTCAGAACTCTTACCCGACAGTTGACATCGAGCTGGTTTGAACTGTTGACAGAATTCCTCCTGGGTGAAAACCACATACTAGATGAGGATGTTTGAATGTGTTTGTGAGATGTGGAGGGTATGCAGTGGATGTAATGATCTTCTATATGCTACAGTACAGTCAATGTTATTTTTTGCATTTGAGGAATAAAACATTCTCCAATGTCTTCCTCCCCTTGCTTCCTCCTCACCACCAGCTTCAGGAAGGCCAGCTTGTGGTGCGTCACTTCCAGTTCCTGCGCTGGTCACCCTACCGCGACGTGCCCGACTCCAAGAAGGCCTTTCTCAGCCTTTTGGCTCAGGTTCACAACTGGCAGAGGGAGTGTGGAGAGGGACGCACCATCGTACACTGCTTGTGAGTCTGCTTTTTGATTGAATTTGCCGATAGTTGGTAATTTGTGCTGATAATCCACATCATGTGACCATTTTCATGCCAGAAATTACGAAATGAGGATTCAGAATTTCATATTTGTTGGGGTCCTCGCACGGAGGGAGACGTTGTGCATTAGGAGTTGGTTTGGGTATTTATGACTATTAATAATAATTCATAAATTATCAATATTCATAGAATTATGAAATTTGCTACGAATGTTGGAATTCTTTGGAGAATGAGGGGCACCGCCATTATCTCAGATATAGGGTTCTCACCAAACCACAGAATCAGTCTCAAATTAATAGTTGTATATTCTTACATGCACAATGGACTTGTTCAAATAGACAAATAGAAGGCTAGAATCCGTACACTGGCTTCTTCACAACTTGACCACAAGATACATACATGCATGCATGAATAATTAATACATAGTAATATGTATAACAGTGTTTTATTTAACTCTAACAATATCAGGGAAACATTACTGTAACATCAATAAGGCAGAAGATAAACAGGTCATTATCATACAACTACAGCTACCTATAACTCATTCAAATTCAAATTCTGATATACAATGAAAAAACACTTGTACAATGTTGATCTGTGGGAGTCTCTGTACGAGTGTGTGTGTGTGTGTGTGTGTGTGTGTGTGTGTGAGTGTGTGTGTGTGTGTGTGTGTGTGTGTGTGTGTGTGTGTGTGTGTGTGTGTGTGTGTGTGTGTGTGTGTGTGTGTGTGTGTGCGTGCATGTATGTGAGAGAGAGAGGGGAAATAGGGTATGCCTTTTCCACTGACAAAATGGTGTCCTTGCAAAATGTTTGGAAGGATAAAATATTTAGAACATGGAGGGACTGGAGTGGACGATTGGGATTAATCATTCATTTGGAGAAGTGATTACTCGCAGTTCTGATCAGTTAACATCTCACTAATTCAGCCCAGACATCACGTCGTAGCAAACTGAAGCCGTTGTAAAACGGTCCAAACCGTTTTCAGGTTGAACACACCCCGACTGGTGTGTATTTGCGCGTTGAAAGGGACTATGCAGACTTTTAGCAGACATCTGACACAGTGCCAGACTACATTTCAAGTGCTATTCTCAAGATTTATTTTAAAGGTGTCAAATTCACACTTTGGTTTTAAAGAGTTCTTACATTTCACAAGCCCTAAATGGCTCAGAAGAAAAAGTCAACCATGAAAGTGTTTGTCTCTTTACATTAGCTGCCTTTGTAATGGTCACAAAAGGAGCTTTAGGTTCGACTGTAGTATTGTGGTTCCCGTGATCTCTGGAGGTCAGACTGTCTGTCAGACATCCCCCTAGAGTATCTGATCAAGTGTCTGCTCCCGTATTTTAATGAGAACTTTCCTCAGATATCCATCTTTAAAGTCTGCCAGTTGGCCTTTTTCTGACAGCATGCTTGATCTGAGCTCAGTCAAGCTGTGACATTTCACTGTGTAGCTCCTCTTCTGAGAGGCCGTCTGAGCTCCTGTACTATGGAGTTACTTTTGTCTCTTTATCATGCAATCAAATTGAATAGGTTTGAGAGCAACACTTTCCACACTGATTGCAGTGTGGAAAGTTTTGCTCTCATTACTCCATACTTATCTCATGTCTTCCTCTCTTCCTCTGTGTGTGTGTGTGTGTGTGTGTGTGTGTGTGTGTGTGTGTGTGTGTGTGTGTGTGTGTGTGTGTGTGTGTGTGTGTGGAGTAGGAATGGCGGTGGTCGAAGTGGTACTTTCTGTGCCTGCACCATGATCCTGGAAATGATTCGGCACCACAGCATGGCGGACGTGTTCTTTGCTGCTAAAACGCTGCGCAACTCCAAGCCAAACATGGTGGAGACCATGGTGAGTGAGGTTATCATTATCATGAAAACAAACATGGTGGAGACCATGGTGAGTGAGGTTTTCACTGATGGCATCACCGAGTGACCATAGGCCTTGTAACATCATCAGTGACATCATTACTGACCAAAATCATCACAAATCTCACAATGTGGGACCAAAACCAAAAACATGACCAAAATCGCAGCCAGACAGATAAACGCCACTTTGGCAATTTTATGTATGATGATGATGATGATGATGATGATGATGATGATGATCCTACATGAAGAGATCCTAGACATGTATAACCCACAGCTTATGATCACTCTTACTGTATATTATGCGCTTTTGATTGAAAATATCCATGCCCTTTCTCTGGGGCTTGTTATCTAACAGAGTAGGAGTATTCAAAGGTGACTTTTCTGGGGTGTTTATGGCAGTTTGGAGCCTTTAATGTTGCATTACCGCCTCCCTCTGGATCCATCCATCCACTGTTTCCATGTCTATGACATCACAATTGCTCGAGTGACCATCACTAATGGCATCACGGATGATGTCATAGACATTGTGACATCATTGATGATGTCATAGACATTGTGACATCATCAGTGGGAGAAAAATTGAAACAGAGACACAGAGGCCATAGGCTCTTTCATACACAGATCGCGCAAAAATTGCCGTTTAGGAGTCCCGTAAAGGCAGCCGCCTCGCCACAGAAATTGCTTTCACACGAGCCAAGCAGCACGGCCACATTACCGTGCTGCTCTGTACTTTCAGGTGAAATCCCCTGCTCCCGCATTGAAAGGCGAGCGGAGGGATTTCCTGCTCCTCCTAGCCCAAAGAATATTTTCATAGGTTAGTGTAGCCTAGGCTACTGTATGATGAACGAATTCATTCAACAACTCGCATGGTGGGCGGGCAGATCGATACGGTGTCCTACTAAAATTGGAACGATACACGACCGCCCGCATATCAAACAGCTGCAGTCTGCATAACGTTCGTCGGGGGAATAGTATAGGCTATAAATGCACATGACTACTTAACGTTAACTAATGTCAACATCGTTTGAGCATAAAGTCTAACCGCACGGAGCATTCCTCCTGGCGTCCCTGCAGTCATGACTGTATAGGCTACTTTTTTTTACTTTCACTACTGCACTTTCTTGATCACATGAGGTGATTTCCCCTGTCATTTTTTTTATGAATGAGCAGACCATTCGCACCTTTTCCGGCTCGCTGCGACGACCTTTCAAGTGGAGGCGGGTTGCCAGGTAACCCGGCGCTGTTACTACCTCCCGTCGCGGGACAAAAGGCGTAAAACAATTGTCCACCAAAGCGCATTCACGACTTTCACATCGGAGGCACTTTTCGGCTTTCAAGGCCGGTGTGAAAGAGCCTCATGATGATAGAAGTTTTCAGACTTGGTTATGGAAAAGTTGTGCCAGTTTACATCATGGCCACAGTGTGAACCCAGAACAAAAACAACAAGAACCATGTCTGTACTGACTGATTTGAACCTTTGGTCCCTTTTGGCATCCTGTGTAATCACTAAATCTATCTGCTGTTCCTAGGAGCAGTACCGCTTCTGCTACGACCTGGTCCTGGAGTACCTGGACTGCCTGGAAGTTAGATAGCACCGATCCCACGCTACCTGCTGGTCCTCGAGGAGAAAGTCTCGGGTCCCTGGGTTCCCAGGTCCTGGGTTCTCCGCTCTCGGCTCCTTCGTCCATGTATTACCGCTCTGGTTGTCTTCTTCTCCATGCCTGGATGAAACCGTTATCTGCCATAAAGACAGTTAAGAAAGCTCACTGGACAAACTTGTAACATACGGCCGACGCCCTTTCACTTCTCCTCGACATCGTCATCCGACCCGTTCTCTTCGGTGCCACTTACACCTGCCAAACCGGAGGACGCTAATGGGAGCTCATTTTGGACTACCTGTTGTAACATTAAACAACGAGGGGTTCTGATTCACAGAGCTCCGCCCCGCTATATCCTGCCTTACTACACACGACAAACACATCCAAGGGACTACATTTGGTACCACTGGGCGATATTGCATATTATTTTGTTTTGTAACCCTCTGTAAATGGTGCAATCTGCTGTCGGTGAACATCCCATGTACGGTACTATATTTGAACTTTTGCATTTGGAGCGGCCAGTGAGGGAAGGAGGGCTCCTTGCTTTTGAGGGTTGATGTTTACAAAAAGGAAGGAAGTTGGTCACATCCTCTGGACATACGTGTACAGTAGAGTTGTCTTGGGACTTTATTTCTCTTTATTTATTATTTGTGTAAATAGGTATTTTTCTTTTCTCCCCCCCCAGCCCCTCCTCCCCAGGTGTTTCTAGATGTTATCAACGTCTTTATCAATGTGCCAATCCATTCTCTCTGTGTCCGTAAATTGGGGACCACTCCAGCATCTGCATGCCAGTCCTAAGTGTTTTCATCGCAGTGTGTGGCCCAGTCTGCTTCGGGGGGGAGGAGCTCCGCAAACGTGAAAAAACCCCACGAGTCCGAGAGAGCTCCGAGAGAGCTGTGTGAAAGATGCTGTGGGAATACGGTGATCGTCTCACCGAAAAACCTGTTGCTTTCTAAATTTGTATTTATTCAATGTGTTTTATTTTCTAAATAGTGTATAAAACGGAAAAGAAATAAAATATTATGTTGTTGCTTAATGGCCACGTTTTGTGTGATTATTTTCTGGCCTCATTCAGACTAGTTTTACATTTCAGAGTATTTCAGCCGCAGCACTGTGAATTTTTATGCAGTTATGAGTTTGTGATGGAAGGGTTGTTTAGACAGCACCCCTCCACACACACACACACACACACACACACACACACACACACACACACACACACACCACACACACACACACCACACACATCCCCACATCGCGTTTAGCCAGTAGATATTTACTGCTTAAAAATTCTGCCGTTCATTCTCTTGACCTGTTTTAATGTACGCTTATCATTTAATTAGCAACTTTAATGGACTTTTTTTTTTATCATCACCACCAAACAGACCTGCTAGCGTTCGGCAACCTCTTTAATTGACGAGTCTTGATCATTCATTGATCGGAGGCCCGTCCCCACTTCATCTGCATGAGGAGATTACAAGCAATGTCACATCTCGTTACTGTGCTTTATAATCGTCTGATAAGCTTCAGCGTTTGACCCTTCTCTGCTCTCTGCCTCCGGCCCGGCGTCCTTATCGGAAGACAGTACAATAACCAGTCCCCAGTCATTCTGCAGCCTATGCACTTTTAGATTATAGGGACGGGACATAGACAGACCATTTCTAATGCTAGCAGAGCAGAGCACATATAGGCAGCAGAGCAGAGCACATAGGCAGCAGAGCAGAGCACATAGGCAGCAGAGCAGAGCGCATAGGCAGCAGAGCAGAGTGCATAGGCAGCAGAGCAGAGCGCATAGACAGCAGAGCAGAGCGCATAGGCAGCAGAGCAGAGCGCATAGGCAGCAGAGCAGAGCGCATAGGCAGCAGAGCAGAGCGCATAGGCAGCAGAGCAGAGCGCATAGACAGCAGAGCAGAGCACATAGGCAGCAGAGCAGAACGCATAGGCAGCAGAGCAGAGCGCATAGGCAGCAGAGCAGAGCGCATAGGCAGCAGAACAGAGCACATAGGCAGCAGAGCAGAGTGCATAGGCAGCAGAGTACATAGGCAGCAGAGCACATAGGCAGCAGAGCAGAGTGCATAGGCAGCAGAGCAGAGTGCATAGGCAGCAGAGCAGAGTGCATAGGCAGCAGAGCAGAGTGCATAGGCAGCAGAGCAGAGCACATAGGCAGCAGAGCAGAGTACATAGGCAGCAGAGCAGAGTGCATAGGCAGCAGAGCAGAGTGCATAGGCAGCAGAGCAGAGTGCATAGGCAGCAGAGCAGAGCACATAGGCAGCAGAGCAGAGTACATAGGCAGCAGAGCAGAGTGCATAGGCAGCAGAGCAGAGTGCATAGGCAGCAGAGCAGAGTGCATAGGCAGCAGAGTACATAGGAGCAGAGCAGAGCACATAGGCAGCAGAGCAGAGTGCATAGGCAGCAGAGCAGAGCGCATAGGCAGCAGAGCAGAGCGCATAGGCAGCAGAGCAGAGCGCATAGGCAGCAGAGCAGAGCGCATAGGCAGCAGAGCAGAGCGCATAGGCAGCAGAGCAGAGCGCATAGGCAGCAGAGCAGAGCGCATAGGCAGCAGAGCAGAGCGCATAGGCAGCAGAGCAGAGCGCATAGACAGCAGAGCAGAGCACATAGGCAGCGGCGCCAATGAAGTCACCGAAACAATCGATCAATGTGTTAAAGGTCAAAGGGCACGCTGGGCTGTATTCTCTGCCTGTCGCTGTCGCCCCCCGCAGGTTAAATGACACAGGCTCTCTGCACCGCCGAGGCAATACATCTCCCTATACTGCATTTACACCATGATGGAAGGCTGCACAATACATGGATGAGCCATTGTGTGCAGCACACAAAAGGACAGGAGCGACGCTTTTCTCCAAGCATCTGTTTACGTCAGATTACACAAACCTGTATTGTGCTTCGTCCCCGGATAGAAAACACACGCAGGTCTTCACGGAAGATTTCCCTCCACGGTTGCCTTTTGCTTTGGAAGCTGATCTGAGAACAGTGCGACAGTGTCTCGAATTGTCGCCGGAGCCATTGTTTCAGGCTGAAAGGCCACAATGCTGGAATTGAGAATTTCTCGACAAATGAATACAAAGAGAAAGCGGTCTCGAGGGATGTTTATCTGATGAGTTCATTCATCACAGGCTATTGTCTGCATATAGTGTACATGCACGTGTGTGTGTGTGTGTGTGTGTGTGTGTGTGTGTGTGTGTGTGTGTGTGTGCACACACATACAGCCCAGACTGTCTTCATAATGACCGATACGCCGATATATGTGCCAGGAAACATGCAATTACCTAATTGCTTCATAAATCTGGCAATAAAATATGATTTCAGTCACAGACAACCTGCATCCAATACTCCAGCGACACACATCAGTAGTTCATGATTTGCTTCGTTGTGTGTTTCATTGTCACACGCTCCTACTAAGATCGCAATCACACCAGACTCACACAGCCTTTTTGATTGTTCACATTCTCACTCGTAAGTTCTTAATGCCCAGCAGAGAGGGAGAGCGATTTGAGCAGACTGTAAGCCTCATATCCTCTATGGAACTAGATCTGCTGGCTCGGTCTTCAGATAAGGCTTGTTCCGCAGAGTGCTAGACTCTAACCTCCTTATCACTCTGGCATAAATCCCTAGCATTTTCACGTCGCAAATGGCAGTAGCTGGTCTGGCGCTTTCAGTGCTTTGGGGGCCAAATTTGCTGATAGTCTAGTTCACATGTGGGAGCTGGTCTGGCTTCTCAGAAGACTGTCAAGACTGTCGGAACAGCAGCAAACAAATACCACCTCTCTCTCTCCCCACCGGCTTTGTGCAAAGGCTCCAGTTGTGCGGCAGAATCGCCATGTGATCCAATTAATATCTCCTTCATTTTGACGCCGATTCGCCATGGGAGGCAGGGACCGCAGCTTGGCCCGGTGAATAGAGATCTATGTACGTTTCCCGGCCTGACTGGTGGCACATTCAATTTGCGCTCACTTCATCTCAGCGTGGATTCATCTTATCTCCGAGACGACTTTTACATCGCATTAAATTAGATTGCTCTTAGCGGGGAATGGAACCCATATGTTCACTGGAAGCTTGTCTCATCTCTTTACACGGTCAAAATCGAATGATGTCGCACAAAGGGCTGCGAAACCTATTTCTAGACGGCAGCGCTGCAACGATAAAAACCAATGGTAAAAAAAAAAAAATAGTCTCATTCCATATGGCAAGCATCATTGATTGTGTCAAGCCCAGATGATAGAGCGCCAATGAAGGCGTCACTTAATGGCAAGTGTGTCGTTTGGTAAGAAGGTATCACATCAGTGGAGTTCGCCTGTGGCAGTGGCGGGGAGGGGGGAGGGGGGCACGGTGGTGCAGTGGTAAGGGCTGTCGCCTCACAGCTAGAAGGTCCTGGGTTCGATTCCCACCTGGGACGCTGTGAGCGCCGAAGGAGTGCGTGCCCGTCCGCATGTCCTCGAGTGCCCGCCGCCCGGGTGGGGTCGCAAAAGGGTGTGCGGAGTTTGCATGTTCTCCCCGTGCCCCCTGGGGGTTTCCTTCATATAGGAACCCCCTTCACCAAAACATGCAATATCCTGGCCGCTGGTGTGGTGCCTCCTCTGTTCATTAGGGGCGCCTGTTCGGAGGGAGGGGAACTGGTTGGAATAGCATGATCCTCCCACGTGCTATGTCCTGCCGGTGAAGCTTCCCCTGTCAGGTGAAAAGAAGCTGCTGGCTACTACTGCCCATGTCTCGGAGGAAGCATGGAGCCAGTTTCGGCTCTCCCCAGATTGGCAGAGGGTGGAGCAGCAACCAGGATAAGTAAATTAAAATTAGCACTACCTCTATGGAGGTAGGAGGAGAGATGCAAGGCAGTGGCCGAGGGCAAGTCACTAATGACCCTGGCCTGCATTGTTTGTGCCAGTGGTTCACGAAGCTCCCATCCTCCATTTCTCTCTGTGAGCAGAAAGTTCTGCGGGCTCGAGGCTCCGAGGTGACGTGACCCACATGAACCCCACTCAGATGAGTAATGCTGGTCCGCTTCATGTCCCGGCAATGTCCTCTGTTCTGATGAATGGATGGCTAGCGGAGCACAGCGCTTTCCTGGTGTGGTGATACCGGAGCCGTGTGCTATATATAGACAGGGCATGCTATCAGTGTTGCATGTATCCTCTTGTATCAATACATTTTAAATTATTTTATAAGATGATATTCCGTATAAAATTGTCAGGTCCTTACTGTGGACTATTATGCATAACATAACTGTTGACAGTTGGCAGTACTGTAGGTAGGTAGCCTATGCCATAGGCCAGTGATACTCAACTTGCGGCCCACGGTAGGGTGCAGAGTGGCCCCCCGACCATTTTCTAATTCACAATGAAAACTAATGTTAAATAAAGTTATGTATTTTATTTTTATTTTATTTAACCTTTATTTATCCAGGGAGGACCATTGAGAGCATGCTCTCTTTTTCAAGGACGCCCTGTTTACAACAAATATCACAAGTTCAACAATACAAATCAGGAATAAGAATAGACTGTGGCATTATAAAATAACACAATCACACTCAAACAGATGAAAACAATACAGACATATAAAATCACAGGTACAGACAGTTAAGAGGGCAATGTAAAACAGGTGCAAGTCCTGTGCGATCCATCCTCAAGTAGCGTTTTGAATGACTCTATAGAGACCAGTTGGTCCAGTTTGAGAGAGTCCTGAAGTTTATTCCATCTATGAGGTGCGTAAAAGATAAAAGCATTTTTACCTGCTTCACTATTCATACGTGGAATAACCAGTCTAATGTGTGTCTGTGAACGAGTCTGATAACTTAAAGTACTAAAATTTAAAAGCGAGGACAGATAAAGTGGGAGCTTACCGCACAGGGCCTTATAAATGAACAAAAGACAATGCTGATCTCTACGGACGGTCAGAGAAGGCCAACCTACTTTTTCATAGAGAGTACAATGATGAGTGAGAAACCCATCACCAGTGATGAATCTCAAAGCACTATGAAATACTGCATCAAGAGGCTTCAGTGTGGAAGGTGAAGCGTGCATGTATAGTACATCACCATAATCAAAGACAGACATTACAAGATATTGCACAATGGTTTTTCTGTTAGATAAAGAGAAACAAGACCTGTTTCTGTAAAGGAAACCAATTTTTCCCCTTAGCTTTTTGGTTAGATGTCCTACATGGATTTGAAATGAGAGCTTAGAATCTAGCCAAATGCCCAAGTATTTATAAGAGTTGACAATTTCAATTTGTTCACCTTTAAGAGTATGAATACCTACATTTGGATCAGACCCATGTGATCTTGAGAATAACATGCATTTGGTCTTGTCAGAGTTCAGAACCAGCTTGTGACTAATTAGAGCCAACTGAAATGCGTCAAAAGCAGTCTGCAGGCTTGCAGTGGCTGCTGCAAGACTGGCACCAACACTATACAAAATTGTGTCATCAGCATAATAATGGACATCACAATGCTGTGAGGGGAGTACAATATTATTAACATAAAGAGGGAATAATAGAGGGCCCAAAATTGACCCTTGTGGGACACCTTTACCAATAACAAGAGAGCTCGATCTAAAGCCATCGGCAACAACTGCCTGTGTTCTCTCAGAAAGGTAATTAGAGAACCATCTGATAGAAAGATGATCTAGGCCCATAGCTGACAATTTGTCTAACAAAATAACATGGTCCACAGTGTCAAATGCCTTAGAGAGGTCTACAAAAAGAGCTGCACAGTGTTGATGGTCATCCAGACCATTCAATATATTATTAACGACAAGTGTTGTAGCTGTGACAGTACTATGACCTGGTCTGAAACCTGACTGCTGAGGTTGAAGAATGTTGTGTGCCTCCAGGAAAGCACGTAACTGTGTACTGACTAGGCTTTCCAGAATCTTGGCTAAACAGCACAGTTTGGATATTGGTCTATAGTTATTCAGACCACTTGGGTCACCGCCTTTATGTAGGGGAATAACCTGTGCAGCTTTCCACACAGCAGGGATTACACCAGAGGTAAAAGTTAGGTTAAAAATATGAGCAAGTGGAGGAGCAATTATCTCTGCACTAAGACGCAGGAGATATGGGTCAAGGTCATCCTCACCTTTGGACTTCTTAATGCAGAGTTGTGTAAGTGCATTAAAAACGTCAATAGTGCTTACCTGTCTAAACGAAAAATGTGGAAGATTGTGTGAGTTATCAGATAGCGGGACATCAACATGAACTGCAGGAGCCGTATTTGCAGACTGCCTGTCAAATAGATGACCCGAGGATATGAAATGTTGGTTAAAAACATCACACATTTCAGATTTATTTAAAATAACACCATTTTCACTATTAATCTGCGGCGGGAGAGAGGAAGCAGGCCTGGATCTTAGTGACTTCACAGTCTTCCAGAAGTTAGCTGTATTTCCTTGTGTCTCAGCAAGAGAAGACAAATAATAGGTGGACTTGGCTTTTCGAATCATTCCGATACATTTATTCCGCAGTTTTCTAAATTGCAACCAGTCTCCCGGTTCACTAGTACGACGCGCCTTTGACCATGCCACATCTCTAAGTCGAAGGGCTTCTGTGAGATCTGCTGAAAACCAGGGACTAGAGCGATTCTTTACTCTGAAATTCTTGAAAGGAGCATGTTTGTCAGTAATAGAGTTAAAGATATAAGAAAACTGAGAGAATGCTACTTCAGGGTCTGGAATTAAATGAATCCTGTCCAAATCAGAGTAAAATAAATCATATAGAAAACCCTGCTCTATAAAATCTTTGAAATTACGTTTTCTAATGACACGCCCCTTTGATTTGTTGTTTTTCGCCACCCTGACACAAGCTGTGGGGCAGTGATCACTTATGCCTAGAGCAAAGACCCCACTATGAGGGTATTTAAGTGGCCTATTGGTCAATACAAGGTCAATCAAAGTTGATTTAGATGGATTCCTTAAATTTGGCCTTGTAGAATGCTGAATGAGCTGGTACAGGTCCAATTCCAGGCAAAGCTGCTTCAGCCTAGACGAATTTTCAGACGACCAATCTAGATTCAGGTCCCCCAAAATAACTAATTCGGACGAGACATATTTGGCCAACAGTTTCACAAATTCCTCTAAGGCCAAATTTGGTGCAGAGGGAGGGCGATAGACGCCAATAACTGTGACATGAATATCACCCCCTAAACAGATATCTAAGACAATACACTCATATAGTTTTGGCACAGATGAACTTGCGAGAACATGTGTAGCCAGATGATCTCTAACAAAAACATATATATACTGTATATGTACTCAACCAACTTAACTTAGCCTAACTAACTTAACTTAAGGTAAGCACAAAATTGTCAGACTAATCTACGGCTGACACCCCAAAAACCTACAATCAATCCGCTACAGAAAAAATGATATTAGTGTTTGTTTATTAACTGGCCACTGGCCTCCTGTCATTTTGCAAAAGTTGCCCCGGGGCAAAGCAAGTTGAGTATCCCTGCCATAGGCCCTACGCCATAGGCCCTACTATGGGATTGCTGAAAACAATAATTATCTTGAAATTTGTTTTTGTGAAGCAGTGGATTCTGCTGCTGTGTCCCTTGAAAGACATTTTAACACTACATGTTCTTTACAATTCATAATATTTTCACAAATACTGTATCATATGTAAGGCAAATGATTGGATGCATGTCAGAATGTTCTATAGACAACTCAAAGATCGCACCTGAGTGAACCACCAGGTGACACTGGCTTTGACTTGGCTGCATTTCTAGCAATTTGAAATGGAGTACCACAGTCTTTAGTATAGAGACTGAATCATCCAACAATGAGAACAGATGTGTCCCCTCTAAATCATTGGATCTGGTCTGGTGCTTCATTCTAGTAAGCACTATGTTGAGGGATAGCATGGCCGCTATAGGCCTACCTCAAAAGTAGACGGACCGTTTACTAATAAAAGTGCTCTTTATTATATGACCACCTGTACATGAATACACAAAAAAATTACATCATGAATATCATTAATTAAATATAGCCAGGTTTATTTTTGGAAGTGTGCCGTGAGTTTTAGTTGTACACATTCTGCCATCGCCTGAAACAGGAAAAGTAGTTCCTGGCCATTCAAAACAGTGTTGTTTTTGCATCATATTTCTTGTACACAAAGACTTTGTTGCATATCATTTAAAAAGACCATGGGGCCTACGATTTAGCTGCAAGCTCTGAACTTCTTTAGAGATAACGCTGAAGCTACTAACAGTCAATCTGTATGCTAAAGTGTTAGCAGCATGGAGCCTACCCTACTGTCACTCAACATAGTGCTATATTGGCATTGATTGAGTCTTCTAGCTATCACTCAACACAGCCTACTATTAAAAGTGTGCAAGCACCAGAGCCACATGATCTACTTGGAAAACATGATTTTGGTATTTATGTTATTCTCATCACAAAGTTATCAAATTGAAGTTGACCGGGTCAGTCCACCAGAACCTCTGCTTATTCCTTTAACAAAACTCTGTTTTATGAACTGTAACGCTGCATGGCACTATTGATTAAATACCCTCTGCGGTAGACTCTAAGCTACGTAGGCTATATTTCCCCCTGACAAGGTAAAATGGACCGTGCATGTGAGGATTTGGCTGCTGTGCCTCTGTGCTCCAGTGCGTTTCAGATTAATGATAACATGACCCGTTATGCTGCAGGAAGAAAAATCCCCTTTGAAATCTGTCGCCTTTGAAATTTATCGACGGGGACTAGGGCTATTAATATTAATGCACAGCTGATATAAAATATTCTTTGTAAGCAAAAGGACGAGGCTACTTATTTTCAGGTCCCTTGACATCCCCGGTGTTTTTATCTCCCTCCCCTCGCCTCCTCCTGGCTCTCACCTTCATTTCGTTCTTCCAGCGTCTCTCGTCTTTGATTAAACTTCCACACTGTTCTGTTACTGTACCTTTTGCCGAGCTGCTACAATCGTTCGCTTTGGTCCGATTTATTTTCATTATCTCTATTCTCCATGGGGGCAGAGAGGAGAGCACAGCCGGAACACAAAATGCAAAACACATTTTTGGATGCCATAGAGATGCTGCATGAAATAGGCCACGCCCATCACGGGGGAAAGCACTCCATTCACTCCCACAAGGAAGCCATTGAGAATTGGCGAGAAGAAAAATGTGGATGTTGCTGTCAATGAAGTAAGTTGGAGTGTTCATCTTCCGTATATACGATCTTTTTGTGCAACACCCGACCATGCACGCGACATAGGAGAACGGCAGGATTGGATGGGAGTTTGTGTTTTCCCCCGTTTTGGGCGTGGTTTCTGAATCATTAAACATATTGGACTCCAGCCTTGCCTTGTTTTTAGTATGTGCCACTGCACTGCCAAGACAGCCGCACGCACAACAGAGCTCCATTTGCATTGTGAAGGCCAGCCAGTGCCAGTATACGCTATGTACAGTAGTTATGTTATGGGACTCTGGGAGGATGAAGGGATTTAAAGGGCAGAACAAAGCCAACTCGATAACATATCAGTGGGCAACATATGAGAGCAATTTCAGTCAATACGGCCACAGTAATGCGCTACGTACCATTACACCTGTGAATTGATTAGTGAATTGAACGCATTTGGGTCTTGAACGGGACAGGCGGTCCGTGGCAGAACAGGTGATAAGTTCCTCAGCTCTAATGGTGTTGGAAATGAAATGGCAAAGAAGCATACTTCTCCCCTCTGTCTCCGTTGGGCAAACACCACGGACCAATCTAGTGCGCAGACGGGAAATCAATAGCCAATCACCTCGCGAAGACATTAAGAGGTGTACTTCGTTAACCCCAAGGGGAAGAAAGTTTCCATTCGCTGATATCAGATCGAGATAGTGAAAAATGCTAACCATTTACCGGAGAGATTTTTTTTAAATTTGTATCCACATGTAATAGCTTGTGTGTGTCTTCCCAGGCACACTCAGGCACACTGAGAGAAATTGCAATACCTTGATGGGATGAACCTCAGGGAGACGGAGTGAATAATAGCGAGGCTCTCACAACACGCAAGAGTATGATCAATGGTTTGGACAGACCTATGAAGGCTCATGGCTCCTCCTTAGCACTTTAGGCCAGACCTAAAGCTCATGGCTCCTTACCGCTTTAGACCAGACCTAAAGCTGACCTTTGCCTTGATAGAAAGGCAAAGGCTTTGGAAAAAAATCAATCTAGGCATCAGTCTAAAGGGCAGTTTAGAGTCCAGCGATTTATCATAGCCCGACGGGCATCGCTAAACGTGACGTCCATTCCAGTATTGCTCAACGCTGATTTTAGATGCTGTCGCTCGTAAAAAGTATAAACACCTAGGAGATAGGAGAACGCAGCGCAGAGGCACAGAGCAGGATGTGTTGTGATATTTTCACATGGATTAATGCTGGATGGACAGAGAAGCTGCCAGTCAAGTCAGTCAAGTTACCGTTTTGATTGCAACATTACAGAACTGTCTATCTGCTTGCTAACATGCTGTATGATTATCCATGCTGATGTGTTGGCTGTTACTTACCGTCTGTGTTGAGAATGTCCGCTTTCCAGGCATTTGCCTTTTTAACAGCATCTTTATAATCTGCCTGGGCGTTAGCCCAAAGGCTCGGGAACGTGTCATTGTGTTTATTAAGTTTTCGACAAATATGTGATCTTCTTCCATTGTTAATTCAACTAGCTAGCTAACTAGTGGTTTCAGAAACTGCGGTAGGAAAGAAACAAATAGTGGTTGTCATGACAACGGAGCCAACGATGGGGTCAAAGTTGAATCCAGATGAAGTCTTGACGATGGTCGCAACGTTCATCGCAACGATGGCATATCGCCCGTCGCTGGAAGTATAAACACTTGTCGTTATCACCGACGATGGAATGTGATCATGGTCGGTCGCAATGACCATAAATCGCTGGACTCTAAACTGCCCTTAAGGAACACAATTCAAGCATTGGTAACACATTACAATAAGGGTCAATTAATTAAGGGTTAGTTAATTCTTAATAAGCATGATCTAACCTTTAATTAGCAGTTAACTAATGTGACTAGTAATAATTTACTAATGTGTTAATGTTAACTAAGGTAAGGTATTGCATTGAGGCACAACGTCACTGAGGTTACAGTTAAAGCAACCTTACGGTCAAGGCCGTTAAGCAGGTTAGTTAACTAAGCGTTAATGAATGTCTTAAATGGTAAATGGTAAATGGCCTGCATTTATATAGCGCTTTTATCCAAAGCGCTTTACAATCAGTAGATAGTCTACATTCACCCATTCATACACCAATGGCGGCAGGCTGCCACGCAGGGTGCCTACACACCATCGGGAGCAAGGAGGGTTAAGTGTCTTGCCCAAGGACACAACGACAGCAGCTGGGAGGGAGTGGGGATCGAACCGCCAACCCTTGCGTCATTGGCCGACCCGCTCTACCTCCTGAGCTAAAGCCGCCCCTATCTGGTTTAGCCAATGTTCCCAGCAACCACCACCCCCCCCCCCCCCCCCCATGCCGCTCGTCTGAGTGCTTTCATTCACCTGACTGATGCGTAGCGCCGCTAATGAAAGTGCCTTTAGGATGCACTGACAGAGTGCTGCGGGGGCACCACCCGTACATCTTTTAAGAGATCGTGAGGTTAATGCCACGTTCGGCAATTAAAGGAGATCTGAGAGGGAAATCAATGTTGACACGTTCATTTCAAACTAATTGCCGATAGAGCTCTGTTTTATTATGGGGATCAAAGGCCCGTTGTGGCAGCCCTGTAGCCAACGACCAACGAGTGAAAAGCGCACAAAACCATGCATGTGATACAGAGCATACAGAGCTTCTGGACGTAGCCTAAACCAGGGGTTCCCAAACTTTTCCGTCCAAGTACCACTACTTACCAAACCAAATTTCCCAGGGACCACTTCCACTGCGTGTACCAACACCCCAACCCAATTTGCTGATTTAACTTTAACTTTAATTTAAGAAAGGCTAAATAATATAAAGCTACTAGCTGGTTCAAAATGGACACACACACACACACACACACACACACACACAGCCCAAAATTTTGCCTAAATTTGGAGTGTTATTTAGCTAAATTCCTGACAAACTAGCATGACATGGTTGGTACAAATCGATTCCTTAGGTCTTCTAGTTTCATATGATACCAGAAACTGCACTCTAGCTTTAAAACTGAGCCTGCTGCAGCCTCTGAAAGTACATGTTGTGATGTTTCCCAAATATCACGATATTTCAGAAAATCGGCCAAATCTGGCAACTGCTCAGGGTTAATGTGTATGTAGAAACTGTTGTCTGTAAAAAAAAAAAAAAAAAAAGCAATTATCTGGTGGACTACCAGGTGGAGCCCCGCGGACCACAGTTTGGGAACCAATGGCCTAAACCACGCATACATGAGCTAGAACTGTGCAATATTCAGTGCTGCTATAGTCTTGTGTTGGATTTTGACATTTTTGGTGGCCAGGTGCTGAATAAGCCAGCGGATAACCAACCCAAACAACCTGGCTCTAGGACCAGCCGTAGCCACCAGGCACCGAACCAAGTTGGACTTAGTTAATATTGATCAGATTTGGGGAGCCTGTATTTTAAAAAAAATCACGCTTTATCAAAGCTCTCACTCGGGCGAAGCAGCCGGTAGTCATCTGGCAAGATTGGGTTTGAGTTGGTACATGACAGCTAGCCGAGAGGCATGGTTTATTTCAGCCATGTGTTGGGCAGGGACTGCTGGGCACATGCTGGTCAGAGCAGTGGCGTAACGTCATTGCCATGGGCCCCGGTGCAAATATTTGCTCTGGGCCCTACCTAACAATTATATTGTTATAGAAAATATGGACTCACTCATTCTTTTTTCATCAGGCAGATTGTTAGCCGTCTATTGTGCGTTAGCAGGACCCCCAAAGGACCCAAGACAGTCGTAAACAAGAGCCATGCGCTATGTGAAGGGATATTCCTTCTCTCTTGCTCCAGCTCCACATATGGTCAATGATGTCACCAGAACCTCAGGAGACTCCGCTGAAGACACGTTGGAAAGAGAACGCGTTCGTATTTTCCCATACGATGACGCCAATCCACTGAATCCAGTTAAAGGTATAGCATTCGTTAGCCTAGTAAGCTACATGAGGGCAAGTGCTGACTGCATAATACAGCATGGAAGTTTATTTGGAGTGGGACTGCAGCAGAAAGTGTAAGTACGTTACGTCTCCCCAAAGCCAGACTCGCTCTTCATGGGCCCTTGAGAGCTCTGGGCCAGAGTCCTGCACGGGTCTGATTTTCATCGCTCCGCGACGTGCAATACCGACCAGAGCCAGTCTCTCTCTGGCTTCTTTCAGGATGCAGATTGTGTTTTGTGAGAGAGTGCCACAAAGCAGCGGTGCCTTTCCCTTTGACTCCAGGCCAGTGAAGCTACGAAGCCGTCTGCCAGCAGATCAAGGCAGGGTGTAAAACTGTACTGAAACATTAGAACAGAGTGACCACGGAGTGAATCAGGCCATGGTGAATCGTTTTATGCCACCCCCAACTCCTTCCCACTCATCTGTCCCTTATCTCTTCATTCACTTCACTTTGAAGAAGAAGGGGGGGAAAAACCTCCCTGGGGCTCGTCAACATGCATTTCATGTGCTTCCATCAGGACACTTTTTTCACTCATAGACTCAATGTGAACGGATTCGATAACAATTGTATTGCAGCAAAAAAGAAAAGACGGAATATAGTGTATGTGTTTGTATCTGGGGTTGCCGTTGTGCGTATGTATGTCTCTGCATATGGGGGGGGGGGGATTCAGTTAGTGGTGTAACACTTTGTTATTAAAATCATAAACAGAACAAATATGAACTGTAGCATTGGAATATGAGTTGTGAAAAGACAAGCCAAAATCCTGAGTAAAGATTCAAAAGCTCTGACTGAGAAAACATGTCTGGGCGTGTTATGAGTTATGTCTCAGTGGCTTTTAGAGATGACAGCTACGT
Source organism: Poromitra crassiceps (assembly GCF_964638095.1). NCBI lineage: Eukaryota > Metazoa > Chordata > Actinopteri > Beryciformes > Melamphaidae > Poromitra > Poromitra crassiceps. The sequence goes on along the minus strand of NC_139643.1, from coordinate 21,025,807 downwards.
GAAACGTTTGCGGTTGTGAATCCAATCCTGGAGACGTGTCACTTTGGAAAACCAATATCCCAAGTCAAGAATGAACAGCTCTGACAAAAGGCTTCTAGACCTGTAAGAGCCACTGGGTCATAGTTCTGGAAGGCTACCTGAAGGTTTTGAGGTTGTGGGTTCGACCCTGAGGCAATCAGAGATGTTTGTCAGCTGCGGAGAATTACGCTACGTTCACACAGACACAGGGAACCTACGCCTTGCCTTGCCTCAATCCACGCCTACGCCTGCAGACCTTGAGCTGGGCGTGAACCGATCACACGGCACGCCTTTGCACGCTGAACCTGGAGCCGAGTCACAAGCGCCTCTCCTCTCTCCCGACTGTATTTTTTCACGTGTGGTCCCGAATTATCATGGGTAAAATAAATCTGATATATTTAATGTTCTATTGATGATAGATATGTATAACCAGGTCTGACAATAGTCGGACTTTTTAGAGAGGTAATCTTGCAAGAATATGTGCTGGCACAACAACATTGTCCATCTTGCTTCTTCGGTCGCTATTCTCTCTCCTGAAGATTTGTTTGCCGACAGGGAGAAAGCCCCACGTGATAGCCACCCGTCAATCTCTCTCTCTCTCTCTCTGCTCAACACTGTTGTAGTAACTCCATTTTATTTTGAAATTCAGTTGACTTTGCCATTTCCCACGGATATTGTCGCGTTTTTCTTTCATGGCTTGACAGAAGAAGCCTGCCTGCACGCGCCTGAAAATAGAACTCACGCCTAAACGATAAAATCGGCAAGGCACAGGCAAGGCGTGGGTACACGCAGGGTTCACGCTCAGGCGGCCGGTGTACACAGCCTCGTTGACTAAAACGGACGCCTATTTAAAAGCGTGGGTAAAGGCAAGGCGTAGGCAAGGCTTGGGTCCCCGGTGTGAACTAAGCCTTAGGGACAGCTCCAGGTCACCAGCAACAGGTCACCAGAAATGGGGACTGTCCCTGAAAAGGGGGATGTCTGGTCACCTTATCGCAACAATAAACATGCAGGCTCTTTTCACAAACATGGCTGATGTACTACCTTTGTAGGGTATAGATTGGTTCTCATCATTGCCAGCAATGTTAAAAAGCCAACTTTCTCGCTCGAAGCTACTTGAACTTTGAAAAATTGGCCTCAGATGCTGCTGCTCAGTGACACAGAAGATGAAACGCCGGTCAAGCATGCCGTGGCCGCTATAGTAGCGGGAGCCAACAGCAGAGTGGGATTGCTTGAAATGATAAGTCGCTGCTATGTTGCACTTTGCGCCCCGGTAATGGAAAAGAGGCAGAGAGAGAGAGAGAGCGAGCGAGAGAAACAGAGAGAGAGAGACAGAGAGAGAGAGAGAGAGAGAGAGAGAGAGACAGAGAGATAGAGAGATAGAGAGAGAGAGAGAGAGAGAGTGCTTTAGTCAATTGGAAGGGCATAATTTAGCAGCGGCGATCTCTTCTAATAGAGATGGTGTAAATTGGTCCTGCGTAATGCTTCGGCACACTGGACAAATGGGAGAGAAAACCATCGAATACTAATCTTGTGCAAAGCGTATGTAAGCCAGGCCTATACACCAGGTCTACATGTTGTATGTAAGCCATGCCTATACACCAGGTCTACATGTCATATGTAAGCCATGCCTATACACCAGGTCTACATGTTGTATGTAAGCCAGGCCTATACACCAGGTCTACATGTCGTATGTAAGCCAGGCCTATACACCAGGTCTACATGTCATATGTAAGCCAGGCCTATACACCAGGTCTACATGTCATATGTAAGCCAGGCCTATACACCAGGTCTACATGTCATATGTAAGCCAGGCCTATACACCAGGTCTACATGTCATATGTAAGCCAGGCCTATACACCAGGTCTACATGTCATATGTAAGCCAGGCCTATACACCAGGTCTACATGTCATATGTAAGACAGGCCTATACACCAGGTCTACATGTCATATGTAAGCCAGGCCTATACACCAGGTCTACATGTCATATGTAAGACAGGCCTATACACCAGGTCTACATGTCATATGTAAGACAGGCCTATACACCAGGTCTACATGTCATATGTAAGCCAGGCCTATACACCAGGTCTACATGTCATATGTAAGCCAGGCCTATACACCAGGTCTACATGTCATATGTAAGACAGGCCTATACACCAGGTCTACATGTCATATGTAAGACAGGCCTATACACCAGGTCTACATGTCATATGTAAGACAGGCCTATACACCAGGGCCACATAATCAGTCAATTATTATCAGTCAGATCCTCCACCTCTCCCTTCACTCTCCATTATCAGTCAGATGCCCCAGCCTCTCTCTGATGCCGCTCACACCAATAAGTGCTTCACTCAGAAATGCAGCCACTTGCCTCCAAAAGCCAAACACCTTCCAAATTCTGCTATATAACAAATCTTCTGCCCACTGGATTGCGTGAATGTGTTGTGGCTCTTCTGCCCACTGTGTGTGGATTGTGTGAATGTGTTGTGGATTGAGAAGGTGAGGAGGGAGGTAATATGCCAAGTGATTTCATAGAATTCCCTTCACGCGTCAAGAGCTTCTTGGAGCGGCCTGCATCAATGACTCCGCTTGCTGACGGTGGGAAGTAAGGATTGAGACGAAGTCCCACAACTACTGTCAGAAAGAAACCTTATAAAATAGATGATGGGCAAATAATTGAGTGGGTCAGACTGTAAATGGGCAGTGTTGTGTCGTGATTGGCCTACACAAAACCCTACATGGCTTAACAGAAGGCTCAGTTTAAAGCCTACATGGCTTAACAGAAGGCTCAGTTTAAACCCTACATGGCTTAACAGAAGGCTCAGTTTAAAGCTGCTGCAGGTCTGATTTTGATGTAAAAATGCGGCCGTCTCATGAGCCTGAATTACAAAGTGGGGCTACAACAGAGAGGTTTGTCCCGGCCTGCAGATTCGCCCAAGCGGAATTCAGCCATCAGGTGATTGAATTTATGAGCTCCTTCAGATGTAGCATCTAATTTCCCGAGGGGGTCCTATAAACACAAATACAAAATGATAAAGCAAACACGCAAAAAAACAAAACATAGCATAACATACACTACAAATACGGGGTACGGTGGCGCAGTCGGTAGCGATGTCGCCTCACAGTTAGAAGGTCCTGAGTTCGATTCTCGCCTGCGACACTGTGAGCGCTGTGGTTGTGTTCCCCCCCATATCTTCAGTGCCTACTGCCCAGGTGGGTTATCTCGTCGTAAGGGCCTTTCTCTCTGTGTGGAGTTTGCATGTTCTCCCCGTACCCCCCAGGGGGTTCCTCCGTATATAACCCCCCCAGTAAAAACATGCAGAAGATCAGATCGTCATCGTCATCCGACCAGTGACGACAACATCCGAAGTTGGTCCCCGGGCGCTGTACGAGAAAGCGACCACTGCTCCTGGCCTGCCCCTCGGAGGAAAGGACATGCCTGGATGGGTTAAATGCAGAGGACACTTTTCACCGGCCACCGTCAGCATGAGTGTGTTGTGGCCGCATGCATGTATTGTGGTGTTCATGTGACAATAAAAGACGGGCTTGTCCGTTACGAGAGTTTTTTTTTAAATACACAGACACACACAGCTCGCTCGCCCTCTCCCATCCACACACACAGACCTCTGCTAATGGACAATACAAGTTGGTTACAATGACCCAGATAGGTACAGTGTGGTCACTTCTGTCATCTGTATCCTTTGGAAGTAATGAATTGAAACAAAAGAGTCGCCAGGAATCATTATTGCTGAGATATCAACAACCGGGCAACGGATTTAAAAACTGATGGCCCCATTGGAAGCAGTGCGAATCGAAATAGTTAACGAACATTATTACAGCAGCAGGCAGTGGGCTTAGCTAATGTAGCTAACAGCTAGCTTGTTAGCTCGCGAGTTAACATACCAGCAGCTCCTCCTCAGTCAGAATCCAATTGTCATTATGTATGACTAGAGTTCCATTTTAAATCATACATCATCTTCCCATTTTAGCGACTAACCTAACTTTATGAACTTGATATTTGTGGAAAAAGGATTTGGCGAACAATGTGGCTAATCACCATTGTCAGGTTATGACTTAGAAAAATACTAAATATCTTAAAAAGGACAACAACAAAAAACACTAAAAGAGGGTACTGCAATGGCAATCTGCTATTGGATGGTCTTTGTGCCAGGTGCTGACATCACATGGCACCTGTCATCTCTTATGTGTCGTGATGTCACCTGACATCACATGGCACCTGTCATCTCTTAAGTGTTGTGATGTCACCTGACATCACATGGCACCTGTCATCTCTTAAGTGTCGTGACGTGTCACCTGACATCACATGGCACCTGTCATCTCTTATGTGTCGTGATGTCACCTGACATCACATGGCACCTGTCATCTCTTATGTGTCGTGATGTCACCTGACATCACATGGCACCTGTCATCTCTTATGTGTCGTGATGTCACCTGACATCACATGGCACCTGTCATCTCTTAAGTGTCGTAATGTCACCTGACATCACATGGCACCTGTCATCTCTTAAGTGTCGTGATGTCACCTGACATCACATGGCACCTGTCATCTCTTAAGTGTCGTGATGTCACCTGACATCACATGGCACCTGGCTTCACCACAGATTTGTCTCGCTGCCATTTGAGGCCGCCAACATGCAAAAATCACCTAGTGCAACTTTAAAACAAGTTCAAAATCCCTTCTTGTCTCGCAAAGGCTTTCTTTTGATCCTGACAGTCGAATGGAAGGAATGCCAAAAAAGATCAGCCACTGAAACTGTGCAGTGCTTCATCATTTGCCTGAGATCTCCACTGTACGGCTGCAAAATGATGCATTATGCAGGCTTAAGTAGGATTGATTTGGCAAGAAAAATAACAGCACATTGCATAACTTCGGCTGTAGGTATGTGTATCGCTATCACAGCCTATTCAGCGAAGATGACAGCCTATTTCTTTGATACTTTATGACCCTGCCATGATCAGCCATGGTACCATATCCCGATTTTAGAGCAGTTACTATAAGGTCAGGCGCATTTTTGAAACTGTTATGGTCTTCCAACCCAAATGACTCTCTCACACACTGTGTGACCCAACAGGCACGAGACAAAGGGCCCTATCTTCCGACAGGCGCAATCCCCTAATAGAGCTTGCGCACCTGTTTGCGCGTGCCTTAAGGAAGGGAAGATAGCACTCCGCCTTGCGCCGTCCGCCACGTGTTCTGCCGAGTTTTGCTCCCCCGCCCAGCAGCAAAAAAAAAAGCATCCCCACCTCACGGGAGCATACTTGCAATGATTTATACAGAAATGTAACTGTTTAAAAGTGATACAGTAGACGTGACCTCCCTGATTTCTAAGTTAAAACAGTATGTTGGGGATGCAATTCTCGGCCGGGATGCGGAAATGTTCACGGCACGTGTCGCAGACGCAAATTAGAGCCGTGCCAAAATCATCTGCGCCCCAAAATGCCTGCAGCCTGCGCAAACGGGATTTGGGCGGTCTTAACTACCAGAATTATTCACAGGCGTGGCCAGGCAATGCTGGGCATTACGTCAATCAAAACCAATCAGATTCCCGTCTCGCAATGGCTGTTTGCGCGAGGCATGCAATATGCTGTAATTCTCTCCATGCGTAATAGAGTGTACTCACTCGTGCGAGGAAAGAGGGAGCTTATTGACAGATCGTCTGTGGTGCCAACGACCCTTCGGGTTGTCCAACAAGTTTTCTCAATTCATTTCCCTCTTTGCGAAGTGATAAAAGTTTCTCAGTGAGTTATAGTTGATTGCCTCACTGAATTATCTGCTAATACCCAATTTTAGCAGCATAATTTGATGTCTAGGCTGTGCGTAATGACATCTCCAAAAACGAACTACTTTGCACTTCGCTTCGCTGCACGGAGCTTACGGGTGCGCTCCGAGAGCGCGAGGTATTTGCGCGTAAGAGGTCCTTTTCAAAGGTCTTAGCGCAAAGTAATTGCACGCTGCTGACAATAGGGTAATGCCATCTATCCCACATTTTAGCGCTGAAATGCCTGCTTTGGCTTGTGGCAGCCAATGCCCAGTACAATTATCACAGGCATGCGCTTGTGTCCGCCCCCAATTTGCATTCCGCACGGCGTTTAACGAGCGCAAACGCTAAATTAGCGCTTTTGGGAAGATAGAGCCCTCTCTTTGAACTGTTAAAAAAATCTCGTTAAAAAGAGTCACGTAGACAAAGTCTAGCAATTACACAGTTAAATTTGTATCAGAGCATCACAGCGAGGCATTTTTTACACACTGTTTAGATGATGTTGCTTGCGAAGACCTGAGATTGCTTTTGGCTATGGGATGGGGATGTGATGTGGCACTCCACTCTTCCATTGACAGCCCATTTATCACACTTTGTCTCTGATAGCAGTCATTTGCATGGGCCTGACTCCAGTCATGTTGCTGGAGGTTGGCGTGTCATTTTTGTCCTAAAGCCATGCAAATAATTTGGTCCATCTATACCACCTGGAGAGGCTGTGTTATATTTTGTACGCCATCAGAAAAAAAAACCACGACATCCACTTTGCTTATTCAGGGTGAAGTTTTGCTATTTTCAGTGGTGCACTTTCACATCAGCTTCATATCATGCTCCATGACCAAGCTTGACTACTTTGATTACAGTATAGTAATGGTATCGTAATTTGTATAAAATTAGCATTAATCAAAATACAAGGATAGTTAATTTTAAGGATAGTTAAAAATGTATAATTAGTGTATGGGTTGTACAAATCTGCCATTTTTGTTTGAGAGGTGTTTTGGAGCAGTAGTTTTCTTTTGCTTCACCTTTCACTGTCTATCAAACGCCCTTAAACAATATCTTTAAATTTGCCATTTTCATGAGAAAAAATACTAATACAGAGTTTCAGAGCAGAGAATACTTATTCTTTCATGATTTTGAAACCTAATGCAGTATATATCATATATATTTATAGGCTATAATTTACATGCTGACATTTTTAATCAAATCAAATTTGGCTGGATGGTTGGTTTTCTGTGGTGCGACAAACTCAAAATACATTTATTTTTGCTTTACAGGGACTTTAAAGGAGAACTTACCTCCAAAACACTTTTTTTCAGCTTTTAACCAATATATATGACTTTGGGGGTGATGTGTGAAGAATTCTGGTCAGAATTTCCACATTTGACACCAAACTGTTGCCATTTTACCATTTGTATCATTTTTCAGCAGCATACCTGGCATAAGCGCCCTCTTAGGGTCGAACACTGCTTTTTTTTCTTTTCTCAAATGAATGGGATATTTGACACGTCGTGACGTCACGGTGACCCAAAGACTATGGGATTTCAAGATAATTACTCACCCCCCCTGTACCCTTTCGGCTCCTCACAACTCAGTGCACTTAGCAGCAGCATCATATCTCTCTCCCACTTTCCCCATGCAGATCCCCCCCCCCCTCTCTCTCTCTCTCTCTCTCTCTCTCTCTCACTCACTCACTCTGCTGCTTGTAGGGAGCCGATCTCTCTCTCTCTCTCTCCCCCTCTGCCTGTCAGCAGAGCGACTAGCGACTGGGGACTGGGGGGGGGGGGGGGGGTGAGCAGCACAGCACACTCTCTCTCGCCCAGCATCAAAGTGAGAGCCTCACTTTCATCCTTCCGCAAACAAATCTTATCGCAGTATAGCGCACATGTAAAATATAACGCTATACTACGACGTGACAACGTGACAAAGCTGGTCTAAACACATCGGCTACTGTAATATCGTCACTGTGTACAAGCAACGGGGGGGGGGGGAGGGGGGGGGGGTTGACTCGCTGTGTGTGTGTTTTGCTGTCTGGAGCACTTTCTCCAGTGCTCTCTGTGCACAGTCTGACATTTCCGCGGCTATCAGTCCGACTTGGAAGCACTTTCTCTCGGCCAGTCAAACGGGAGAGTCTGCTCGCTCATGCACCTGCAGCAGCAGTAGCACACAGCAGCAGTGAGAGGCGGGGGCTTTCAACAGTCTGACATTTCAGCAAACAAATCTCGTCGCAGTTTAGCAGGAATGTAAGGTATAACGCTATACTACGACGTGACAACGTGACAAAGCTTCTCTAAACATATCGGCTAATATAATATCATCACTGTGTACAAGCAACGCCAACTTCTCAGGAAATGAAAGTCAGCAGAGCAGAGCAACTGGCTCTGTCTGTGTGTGTGTGCTCCGAGGAGGAGAAGAGCTCTGTCCTGCTCTGCCTGCGCCCTGAGAGGAAAAATCAGAGGTGTTGTAACTTTCAACAAGAATCACGAAAAGCCCCAAAACGCAAATTAAAAACGGATTTCATTGCGCGGTTTATCTCTAGTTAGACGAGGGAATTACGTGGAGAAATCTCGCATTGTGTTACCCCAGAGCGAGAGGTTTGTCCTATTGTGGGTGTGCTGCTGTTAACGAGCCCATGTCACTTTGCTCTCGTAACGTAATTTGACACCCTGCCATAGAGATACATGCAGAAAAATAATTAAATTTCTAGTTCGCCACTGAATTACCAAATTGATATAACTTTTAACCATTTTCAGATTTTCTGTTTCCATACAGACCAACAGCGTTGGCTAGTTGTTGATATTTATAAAGATATAGCCCCTCTCAAATAAATTATTTTTGAGGCAGTAGGCAAACTGTAATGGCGTCGATTTCCGAAAAAGAATCTTGACTTGAACACAGCCAAAGAGTCCAGTATAGACAAGAGCATATGTCATTTCTTGTTTTTTTCCATAGGTATTTTCAAATCACTGTTCTGATACATATCTAGGGGGTAAGTCCTCCTTTAAGGGCTTGCCATAGACAAGCAGTGCAGTATACAGTAGTATTGAGAAATGTTTTGGACAAAAGAACTAAAGGGAGAAGCATCGTTATTGAAAGGTTTTAGAAGTATTTTCTCTCAGATAGGGCTGCCATGGAGTTAATAAGCTCTTTTCTCTCAGTGTGTGTGTGTGTGTGTGTGTGTGTGTGCGCGCGTGCGCGTGTATGTTTTTTTAATACCATCAAAGATACAGAGTGTGTTTTTACTACAACATGTTTTTCTTGATTGAGACTCGTAAGGAGGAGGAATGAGAGGTCCAGCATGTAATATCATCATCAATAAAAAGGAGGGTAAGAAATGACCTCCAGTGGCTGATCATCATAAGGCAAGCAGCCGGGAGTATAAACAAAAACAAATTATATTTTGAGATACTGTAGGCCTAACATTAATTTATGCTTTTCCACCATATAGGTTGAGGCGATGTCTCATCATAGACGTTGGGTTAGCTGGCTCAGCCTGGATGGGGGCGTGGTCAGGGTGGGGTAAATCCCCCGTTCTATCCATTCAGCAAAGTTAGAATTTAGCTGCTAGCCCAGCCCAGGCAGACACGATCAGGGATTTAACCACCGCAGTAAACGCACATCTGAACAAACGTCTTGTGTTCTGCTCTAGAAGCCTCTAGAAAAGGCCTTGTTTTCCTATATGCTTCATAGCACTTGCTGTGGTGTATAGTAGGCTATGCATTTACCTCCTTAAGATGTGTCAGGCTGGGGGAAAAACATGAGTTAGCTTGGGTTTTCTAATATGAGTCCACTAACTTTTCCATTGCGAATGCCCAAGGTGGTAGTCTATAGACCAGACCTGAGCATGATGTGGCTCGGGGGCCAGAACCAGCCCTCATGATGGTTCTGCCTGGCCCAGCAGGTCTAAGACAAACCACACCATTTGACTTATGAAGCTTGACAAAAGAGATGACCTAAATTGGCTGTTTGGAGTGATTTTCAATATAATAAAATGCTATGTTTTCAATAATTTAATCTAGTGATACAATTTGAGATTATGGCATGACAATATTATAGTAATACTAATAGATAATAGCTTAAATTATAGCTTTAGCTCGATCTTGATATTATTATTGTAGATACTGCATGTGTGTGTTTTCTGCCTTCTCCTTCAACACATCATTCTGCTCGACTTGATAAAGAAAGCCCAGCGGGGGAAAAGCTGAATCCTAGGGGAACGTCAACACCATCATGCTGCGAAATGAAAATGCCACAACCAAGTGAAATATCACTTTAAATGAGTCTGAGTGCAAACACCCTCACAACGTACGTGTGTGTGTGTGTGTGTGTGTGTGTGTGTGTGTGTTAGTCTGCAGCATCCATGGGGAGTCTTTATACATCTAATCACTTAAGTCCCCTGAGTTGGCATGCTAATTAAGTTTAAAATATACATCATTCCCTAGTCTCTTTAATTAAAAGTTGATTCTACTTATTCCGCCATCAAATATGATACTTCTTCATGCTTGGAAAAGTGTTTGCCAAAGTGCAAGTTCAACAACATGAAAGGCACAATTTGGGGAAAGATAGGATGCTATATGCTTCTCCATGTTCCCAAAAAGCATAATATATATTTTGCCTTTTTAATCGAGATTATCAATAAAAGGGAATAGTAATGAAATTAAAGAAGATGGAAACACGAAGACCAGGGGTGCAAAAGAGCTGTCACCATACTGCAGGTACCTGGGAATTCGCAGCCCCTATTTTTTTTTTACCCTCACTGGTCCTGGGAGATGATACAGATTTCCATGTGTCCCAGCAGTAGTCCATGTGTCCCAGCAGTAGTCCATGTGTCCCAGCAGTAGTCCGGGTCAGCCTGCTGGTGCATGATCGAGTTGCCATCAGCACCTGGAGGGTGGCCCTAGGACTTCCAAGCTGGGGGGTCTGGGGTGCTGTTGAGGTAGCTGGATCATTGGGCTGTTGGGTAGCCTATACCTGGAGCTGGAGGGCCCAGAGACCATCGTCTGGGTCCCTCGGAACCTGTGGCCTCATCAGTTTGCTGGGGGCTTTGGGCACCCCGGCTGGGAGGAACAGGCTTCGCAGCATGGTCCAATGAATCTGCCACCACTGGGCGGTGACATGCAAAGGTGCAACTGAATACACTGACTCCACCTGATGCAGGGGCCTTCATTAGCTTGAAAACAGAACTCCAGGCATTGATGGGAGTGATCCCGCAAGTAGACAGGCAGGTGTTCTTCACGGTGCTCAGATATTGTGTTTCTCCTTCCGTATTTGTGCAGCAATCTTCATCCTCTTCCTGGCACTGTTGAACACTACCTGCAGGTGTTTCTGGTGCTCCTGGATCCACCGACACACTCCTGCACCATCAGTTTCCTGGACCCGACCCAGGAGGAAGTCCATTGGAAGCTGGGGCTCTTGGCCAAACATTAGCATGTATGGGGACTCACCGGTTGACTGATGGATGGTGGGTGGTGTTATAGTTGAACACCAGTTGAGGAAGGTAATCAGGCCAAATGAACTTCATTCCATTTCATTTTTCATTTAGGAAAAGATTAAAAGTGGCATTACAGATGTTAAAAGTGTTACAATTAAAACTGACCAGACTCAGTTAAAAACGGGTTCAGCAGGTTCCTGTTCTGCAGCTGACACTGACGGCGGGCGGGCGGACGGACGGACGGACGGACGGACGGACGGACGGACGGACAGGCAGGCGGGCGGGCGGACGGACGGACAGACAGGCAGGCAGGCAGGCAGGCAGGCAGACAGACAGGCAGATAGACAGACAGGCAGACAGACAGACAGACAGACAGGCAGGCAGACAGACAGACAGGCAGGCAGACAGACAGACAGGCAGGCAGGCAGACAGACAGACAGACAGACAGACACACAGACAGACAGACAGACAGACAGACAGACAGACACACAGACAGACACACAGACAGACACACAGACAGACAGACAGACAGACAGACACACAGACAGACACACAGACAGACAGACAGACAGGCAGACAGACAGACAGGCAGGCAGACAGACAATACGGAAGAGGCATATATACACATATATGGACATACATCCGACACAAGGTCCACATATATGTCACATACATGTACATGTATGCACTTTGCATACAAACCCACCTGAGATATATGTATATATATGTGAGGATCATATATGTGATCCAAATATAAATTGACATATATGATCATATAGGCAATTAACATATATGAGTACTCCCATACATGTGATCATATATGCTCATGTAAGTAATGGACATATAGGATTATTCTAGCATATGTTTAGATATATGTACATATAAGCAATTAACATATAAGAATATTTCTACATATTTCCGCATATATGCAAATACAAGCAACACACATATATGTTATTCTCTTGCATATCAATATATGTGTGCATATGAGCATTAAACATATATGATTATTATTACGTATGTCAACATATATGCTCATATAATCAATTAACATATGCGGATGTTCGCATACATGTAATCATATATGTTTGTGTAAGCATTGAACATATAGGGTTAAACTTACATATGTCTACACATATGTGCATATCAGCAATTAACATATAAGAATTTACTTACATATGTAAGCATGTATGCTCATATAAGCAATTAACATATATGAGTATTCTCATACATGTGATCATATATGTTAATGCAAGTAATGGACATACAGGGTTATTCTTGCATATGTTTAGATATATGTACATATAAGCAATTAACATATAAGAATATTTCTACATATTTCCGCATATATGCAAATGCAAGCAACACACATATATGTTATTCTCTTGCATATCAAAATATGTGTGCATATGAGCATTAAACATATATGATTATTATTACGTATGTCAACATATATGCTCATATAATCAATTCACATATGCGGATGTTCGCATACATGTAATCATATGTTTGTGTAAGCATTGAACATATAGGGTTAAACTTACATATGCCTACATATATGTGCATATCAGCAATTACCATATAAGAATTTACTTACATATGTAAGCATGTATGCTCATATAAGCAATTAACATATATGAGTACTCCCATACATGTGATCATATATGCTCATGTAAGTAATGGACATATAGGGTTATTCTTGCATATGTTTAGATATATGTACATATAAGCAATTAACATATAATAATATTTCTACATATTTCCGCATATATGCAAATACAAGCAACACACATATCTGTTATTCTCTTGCATATCAAAATATGTGTGCATATAAGCATTACACATATATGATTATTATTACGTATGTCAACATATATGCTCATATAATCAATTAACATATGCGGATGTTCGCATACATGTAATCATATATGTTTGTGTAAGCATTGAACATATAGGGTTAAACTTACATATGTCTACACATATGTGCATATCAGCAATTAACATATAAGAATGTACTTACATATGTAAGCATGTATGCTCATATAAGCAATTAACATATATGAGTATTCTCATACATGTGATCATATATGTGCATGCAAGTAATGGGCATACAGGGTTATTCTTGCATATGTTTAGATATATGTACATATAAGCAATTAACATATACGAATATTTCTACATATTTCCGCATATATGCAAATACAAGCAACACACATATATGTTATTCTCTTGCATATCAACATATGTGTGCATATAAGCATTAAAGATATATGATTATTATTACGTATGTCAACATATATGCTCATATAATCAATTAACATATGCGGATGTTCGCATACATGTAATCATATATGTTTGTGTAAGCATTGAACATATAGGGTTAAACTTACATATGTCTACACATATGTGCATATCAGCAATTAACATATAAGAATTTACTTACATATGTAAGCATGTATGCTCATATAAGCAATTAACATATATGAGTATTGTCATACATGTGATCATATATGTTCATGCAAGTAATGGACATACAGGGTTATTCTATTATGTTTAGATATATGTACATATAAGCAATTAACATATTAAGAATGTTTCTACATATTTCTGCGTATATGCAAATACAAGCAACACACATATATGTCATTCTCTTGCATATCAAAATATGTGTGCATTTAAGCATTAAACATATATGATTATTATTACGTATGTCAACATATATGCTCATATAATCAATTAACATATGCGGATGTTCGCATACATGTAATCATATATGTTTGTGTAAGCATTGAACATATAGGGTTAAACTTACATATGTCTACACATATGTGCATATCAGCAATTAACATATAAGAATTTACTTACATATGTAAGCATGTATGCTCATATAAGCAATTAACATATATGAGTATTCTCATACATGTGATCATATATGTGCATGCAAGTAATGGACATACAGGGTTATTATTGCATATGTTTAGATATATGTACATATAAGCAATTAACATATAAGAATATTTCTACATATTTCCGCATATATGCAAATGCAAGCAACACACATATATGTTATTCTCTTGCATATCAAAATATGTGTGCATATAAGCATTAAACATATATGATTATTATTACGTATGTCAACATATATGCTCATATAATCAATTAACATATGCGGGTGTTCGCATACATGTAATCATATATGTTTGTGTAAGCATTGAACATATAGGGTTAAACTTACATATGCCTACATATATGTGCATATCAGCAATTACCATATAAGAATTTACTTACATATGTAAGCATGTATGCTCATATAAGCAATTAACATATATGAGTATTGTCATACTTGTGATCATATATGTTCATGCAAGTAATGGAGATACAAGGTTATTCTATTATGTTTAGATATATGTACATATAAGCAATTAACATATAAGAATGTTTCTAGATATTTCTGCGTATATGCAAATACAAGCAACACACATATATGTTATTCTCTTGCATATCAAAATATGTGTGCATTTAAGCATTAAACATATATGATTATTATTACGTATGTCAACATATATGCTCATGTAATCAATTAACATATGCGGATGTTCGCATACATGTAATCATATATGTTTGTGTAAGCATTGAACATATAGGGTTAAACTTACATATGTCTACATATATGTGCATATCAGCAATTAACATATAAGAATTTACTTACATATGCAAGCATGTTTGCTCATATAAGCAATTAACATATGAGTATTCTCATACATGTGATCATATATGTTCATACAAGTAATGGACATACAGGGTTATTCTCGCATATGTTTAGATATATGTACATATAAGCAATTAACATATAAGAATATTTCTACATATTTCCGCATATATGCAAATACAAGCAACACACATATATGTTATTCTCTTCCATATCAAAATATGTGTTCGTATAAGCATTAAACATATATGATTACTATTATGTATGTCAACATATATGCTCATATAATCAGTTAACATATGCGGATATTCTCATACATGTAATCATATATGTTTGTGTACGCATTGAACATATAGGGTTAAACTTACATATGTCTACATATATGTGTATATCAGCAATTAACATAGAAGACTTTACTTACATATGTCTACATATATGTGTATATCAGCAATTAACATGACTTTACTGACATATGTCAGCAGGTATGCTCATATAAGCAATTAACATATATGAGTATTCTCATACATGTGATCATCTATGTTCATGTAAGTAATCCAGGGTGCAGCAGAGAGACTGGTTGGAGGGGGCGTGAACATTGCTCCAGAATTTGCATGGAAGTCCCATGATGCATTTGGGGCAGAGATTAGGGATCTAATATGGTTAATAACTCCACAGGATTTAATTTATGAAGCTTTTAAATTATATATTTGGAATCAGCTTTACGATGAGCTTCTAAATCATATATAATATATAATGTTTACACTAAAACCATAATATAGACTGTGGGGCATTTTAATGACTCCACTGTCAAAAAACCCTTATTTTTCAATCTCATGCACACTGGACAAACCTTGAAAATATCCAGTAGTGCTGGAAGTCTTGCACAATGGTGGGTTTCACTTCTGAGATGTTGTTCAATCAAAAATAATTTGGAAAATGACATCTCTTTTAATGAAGTGATATGTGTTTTGATTCAAGTCAAGTCAAGTCAAGTTTATTTATATAGCCCTAATTCACAAGCATGTCTCAGAGGGCTTCACAGAAAGTATGTCTAGCTGATTCTAGCTAACACACAGTAACAAGAATATACAGAATAAAGATAACATTTGAACATTTGAAGAAAGCAGGAGAGTGGAGGAGGGAGGGAGAGGGAGGAGAGGGGGGAGGTGGGGAGAAAATAGGAAATGTGGAGAGGTGGGAGGGCGCAGGGGAAGGAGAGCAGTGGGAATGTGAGAGAGGGGAGAGGACAGAGAGGAGGAGAGAACAGAGAAGGAGAGGTGGAAGGGTACAGGGGAGGTAGAGTAGAGGTAGGGTCTAGGGTGGAGGGAGGAGAGGGGGGAGGTGGGGGGGAAATAGGAAATGTGGAGGAGGAGAGAACAGGGGAGGAGAGATGAGGGTGCAGGGGAGGGAGAGCCAGGGTAGGGGTAGGGTCTAGGGTTGGGGGAGGGGAGGGAGTAGGATACGGGCCCGGATTAGGGCGAGGGTGGGGAGAAATGGGAAATGTGGAGGAGGAGAGAACAGAGAAGGAGAGGGTGCAGGGGAGGGAGAGCAGGGGGAATGTGAGAGGGAGGAGAGGGCAGAGAGGAGGAGCAGAGAAGGAGAGATGGAGGGTACAGGGGAGGTAGAGTAGAGGTAGGGTCTAGGGTGGAGGGAGGGAGTAGGATACGGGCCCGGATTAGGGCGAGGGTGGGGAGAAAATGGGAAAGGAGGAGAGAACAGAGAAGGAGAGGTGGGAGGGTGCAGGGGAAGGAGAGCAGGGGGAATGTGAGAGAGGGGGGAGGACAGAGAGTAGAGGTGCAGGGGAAGGAGAGCAGGGGGAATGTGAGAGAGGGGAGAGGACAGAGAGGAGGAGAGAACAGAGAAGGAGAGATGGAAGGGTACAGGGGAGGTAGAGTAGAGGTAGGGTCTAGGGTGGAGGGAGGGAGTAGGATACGGGCCCGGATTAGGGCGAGGGTGGGGAGAAAATGGGAAAGGAGGAGAGAACAGAGAAGGAGAGGTGGGAGGGTGCAGGGGAAGGAGAGCAGGGGGAATGTGAGAGAGGGGGGAGGACAGAGAGTAGAGGTGCAGGGGAAGGAGAGCAGGGGGAATGTGAGAGAAGGGAGAGCAGGAAGTGGCAGGGATTCAGGAAAATAGGGGAGAAGAGGAGAAGGAGCAGAGGGGGGGGAGAATGAGGAGAGAGCAGGAGAAGGGAGGGGGGGGCGGTGGGATGTGGGGGAGGAAAGAGCATGGAAAGAGAGGAGAACAAGAAGGGGGAAGAAGGGAAGAAGCGGGGAAAGGGGGAAAGAGAGGGGGGGGGGGAGAAGATCAGACAACTGACTACTCTAAGCATTAACCAGAGCTAACTGGGACATAGTATCTAGCTAATCTACAGCCTAATCTGGCCTATCCTACCCTGCTCTAGTCTGATTTTAGCCTGAACACTAACAGGTCAGCCTTAGGCTGTAGCTAATCTATCGCCTACCTAAGCTGTTCTAAACCAACCGGCAGCCCTCGACCAGTGATGAAGAGCACCGATGCCCCCCGACCCGGCCCCCGCCCACATATGGCGTGGGAGGGAAGGCCAGGCCGGGACACAGCGGCACCCCCTCACCCCCAGTGAATGCAAGAAAACCTTTCCACCATATGGATCGCCGCATGGATTGCCCCAGTGACTTGGCTGAGGAGGAACCTTGTGAGGTCGTTGTGCTAGGGGCCAACTGCTGCGGCCCAGGCGGACCCAGCCCCCACGCGACCCGCCCCCCCAGCCCCCAGCCACCAGCATAGTGACTGAGAGCGTGAGAGCAGGCCACGCGGGGGACGGGCCCACCCACCAGGCCACAGCAGCGGACCCCCATCTGGGGACTCCCCTCCGAGACAGGCCGAGAGATGCCGGGCTAAACCATGCACAGAGTTTCCGATAATGAAACTCTGTGAATGGTTTAATATGGAAATAAAATGTACAAGAGAACAGAAAATTGAAAATGTAAAAAAGAGTCCAACAGAAAGGATATAAAAATGTAATTTTTAAATTATCCTAAGATCAGGGAAGGGAGTTGAAAATCTAAAAAGTAGAGTCCAAAAAGAAATAGAAAATGCAGTCTTTAAGTGTTCGTAGGTTTAGAGAATACTAGTTAATTAGCTAGGTGACAAAAAGGGTAACAAGATTGGGAGTTCCATGAGGATGATCTGAGGAATCCATGAGTCCGCGTTGTTGAGGCTGGGGGGGGGGGGGGGGGGGTCCCCCCCTTCCCTTAGGCAGGCAGGTGACCAGGATGATGAGGATAGGGGTCGGTGGTGGTGAAGAGCCCGGGGTGTCAGACAGTAGATGGAGTAGCGGGTAGATGGCCTAGGGTGACGACAGGTGGCTAGGGCGATGACGGCCGGACCTAGGGCTGCAGCGGCGGGGGTGTACGTCAGGCCAATGAAGGACACCTGAGGGGGAGAGAGAGAAGAGAGCGGGGGAATCTGCGCAGAGGTGGAACTAACTCTATAGACAACAATAAAATTAGGTCAAAACAAAATTTATTAGGATTTTTTAGGATGACTAATACTATACTGCTAATTCAGGTCTAGGTAGTCTAGGTCTAAGTTTAGACTGATACTGCTGGCTTGTGATAGCCCGCTCAGCAGTTCAGGACTAAGTTTATTCACCAGCTATTTGATTTTATATCTGAGCTACTGGATCGGCTGATGCCATATTATTAAATTAGGTCAAGTCTATGTTTATACTGATACTGCTGGCTTGAGACAGCCCGCTCAGCAGTTCAGGACTAAGTTTATTCACCAGCTATTTGATTTTATATCTGAGCTACTGGATCGGCTGATGCCATATTATTAAATTAGGTCAAGTCTAAGTTTATACTGATACTGCTGGCTTGAGATAGCCCGCTCAGCAGTTCAGGACTAAGTTTATTCACCAGCTATTTGATTTTATATCTGAGCTACTGGATCGGCTGATGCCATATTATTAAATTAGGTCAAGTCTATGTTTATACTGATACTGCTGGCTTGAGACAGCCCGCTCAGCAGTTCAGGACTAAGTTTATTCACCAGCTATTTGATTTTATATCTGAGCTACTGGATCGGCTGATGCCATATTATTAAATTAGGTCAAGTCTAAGTTTATAATGATATTGCTGGCTTGAGACAGCCCGCTCAGCAATTCAGGATTGTATGTACTCAAGAGCTAATAAATATTTCTAAAGAATGACATCATCAAACACAACTATCAAGCACAGCCAAATGATTGGGAGAATAAATGGGTTTTGAGTCTAGTTTTGAAGATTTCAATGGAGCCAGCTTCCCTAACTGACAGAGGAAGCTGGTTCCAGAGATGTGGAGCACGGTAAGAGAATGCTCTGCTACCTGCTGATTTTTTCTTAATTTTAGGGACGGTAAGATAATTACCGTCCTGTGAGCGGAGAGTACGCGTGGGAACATAGGGAATGATTAGCTCAGATAAGTACGGAGGTGCGAGCCCATGCAGGGATTTATAGGTTAACAGAAGCACCTTAAAGTCTGATCTGGCCTGAATTGGGAGCCAGTGGAGGGAGATTAAGACCGGAGTTATATGATCAAACTTCTTAGTTCTAGTTAGAATTCTAGCAGCGGCGTTTTGCACGAGTTGTAATTTATTTGTGCTACAAAGTGGAAGGCCAGAGAATAAGACGTTACAGTAGTCGAGTCTAGATGAAATAAAGGCGTGTATTAAGGTTTCGGCATCCGTTGCATTTAGCAAGGGACGGATCTTTGAAATATTGCGGAGATGAAAGAAAGCTATTTTAGTGATATCCTTAATGTGAGCATCGAATGACAGAGTAGGATCAAAGGTAACACCTAGGTTTTTCACCTTTGAGTTTGGAGTAATTACGCAGTTCTCAATGTTCAGACTAAGATCAGTGAGAAATGGAAGTTGGGTTTTTGGGCCAACAACTAGTAGTTCAGTTTTGTTGGCGTTTAGTCGTAAGAAATTATTTGACATCCAGTCTGTAACAGCGATTAAGCAGGATTCAAGATTAGCGAGTTTAGAGCGATCGTCTGGTCTAATTGGTATATAAATTTGGGTATCATCGGCATAACAGTGAAAGTCAATGCCATATCTACGGAAAATTTCGCCAAGAGGCAGTAAGTAAACTCCAAAGAGTAAGGGACCCAGGACTGATCCCTGCGGTACACCAAACTTCACTGAGGAGAAAGTGGACATGATATTTTTATATGAGACACAATGTGTCCTATCAGACAAATATGACTTTAGCCAGGATAGGGCAGTGCCCCGGATACCTACGTAGTTAGATAAGCGGTCTAGGAGGATCTTATGATCGATTGTATCGAAGGCTGCGCTTAAGTCTAATAAAATGAGAAGAGAGGAGAAATTAGAGTCGGACGCGAGGAGAAGGTCATTGGTTACTTTTGTAAGAGCAGTTTCAGTACTATGGAGTGATCTAAAACCAGATTGAAAGGGATCGAGAAGTTTATTATGCGAGAGGTAGTCAGTTAATTGTGTTGAGACTACTTTTTCAAGAACTTTAGAGAGGAAGGGGAGATTTGAGATTGGCCTGAAGTTGTTAAGAACCTCAGAATCAAGGTTTGGCTTTTTAAGTAGAGGTTTGATCACAGCAGATTTGAAGGAGGCAGGGACAGTGCCAGAGGAGAGGGAGCTATTGATAATGTTAAGTAAGGGGGGGCCTAGTATTGGAAGGAGTTCCTTAATCAACTTTGCAGGGAGAGGGTCGAATAAACAGGTTGTGGATTTAGATGAAAGTACAATTTTTGAAAGTGCATTTAGGGAGATAGTCTCAAAATTCGAGAGTATAGTACTCTCGTCTAAGGTTCTAAGGACAGGGCTAGGAAAGGGGTTAGCACCCTTTGTGAGTAATAGAGAGTTGCTAATTTCATCTCTAATACAGATAATTTTACGGTTAAAGAAGTCAAGGAAATCATTAGCTGTAAATGGAGAGTTTGTATTGGGGGATGGTTTGCGAGTAAGATTTGCGACCGTGTCAAATAAAAATTTAGGATTATTTTTATTAGTGTTAATAAGATCTGATAGGTAGGAGGCTCTTGCAGCGGAGAGCATACATTTGTATTTTAATAGGCTATCACTCCATACATGTTCATATATTGTGATATATATGCACATATATCCTGGATATATAGGTGGATATATGTCGAATAGAGATAAATACATACAATTATACACAGGTAATAGTCATATATGTTCATATAAAATAAAACATATATGTATGTATAGTTATTATTCATATATAGTTTTATATGTATTAACCATATATGCCCGTATAGTGTCAATGCATACAAATGTACATATAATTAATTGCCATATGTGTCCATATACAATCTATACATGTATGCACATATATAATTATATAGGACAAACATATATGGACCATATATGAAACGTTCCAATTCCATACATGTTCATATATTGTGATATATATGCACATATATGCACATCTATCCTGGATATATAGGTGGATATATGTCGAATACAGATAAATACATACAGTTATACACAGGTAATAGTATTATATGTTCATATAAAATAAAACATATGCATGTATAGTTATTATTCATATATAGTTATATATGTATTAACCATATATGCCCGTATACTGTCAATGCATACAAATGTACATATAATGAATTGCCATATGTGTCCATATACAATCTATACATGTATGCACATATATAATTATAAAGGACAAACATATATGGACCATATATGAAACGTTCCAATTCCATACATGTTCATATATTGTGATATATATGCACATATATGCACGCATATCCTGGATATATAGGTGGATATATGTCGAATACAGGTAAATACATACAGTTATACACAGGTAATAGTCATATATGTTCATATAAAATAAAACATATATGTATGTATAGTTATTATTCATATATAGTTTTATATGTATTAAGCATATATGTCCGTATAGTGTCAATGCATACAAATGTACATATAATTAATTACCATATGTGCCCATATACAATCTATACATGTATGCACATATATAATTATATAGGACTAACATATATGGACCATATATGAAACGTTCCAATTCCATACATGTTCATATATTGTGATACATATGTACATATATGCACATATATCCTGGATATATATGTGGATATATGTCGAATACTTATATGAACATATACTACATGTATGTTTACTACATATATGTGTATATATGCCTCTTCCGTATGGGGACAGACAGACAGACAGACAGACAGACACACAGACAGACAGACAGACACACAGACAGACAGACAGACAGACACACAGACAGACAGACAGACAGACAGACACACAGACAGACACACAGACAGACAGACAGACAGGCAGACAGACAGACAGGCAGACAGGCAGACAGACAGACAGGCAGACAAACAGACAGACAGACAGACAGGCAGGCAGACAGACAGACAGGCAGACAGACAGACAGACAGACAGACACACAGACAGACAGACACACAGACAGACAGACAGACAGGCAGACAGACAGACACACAGACAGACAGACAGACAGGCAGACAGACAGACAGGCAGACAGGCAGGCAGACAGACAGACAGGCAGACAGACAGACAGACAGGCAGACAGACAGACAGACACACAGACAGACAGACAGACAGGCAGACAGGCAGGCAGACAGACAGACAGGCAGACAGACAGACAGACAGACAGACAGACAGACAGACAGACAGACGGCACCAAAAACATAACCTCCTCGGCGGACATAATTACCAACCTTTTTTTATTACAATGAAACAGGAAAATGCACTTAGACTTTGCTCACTGAGGAACAAAACCTTCTAACTCATATGCAAATGTCCAGATGTATTATGAAATATTCGCTAAATAATATGTTAACAATAAATTACTAATAAAACATGAAGCTAAAAGAGCATTTGTGTGTATATTCAACATACCGGTATGCAATCTAATTATGATAGGATAATTACCCCACCCCCCACCACTGTTGCCTCACTATGAGGGATTTCACTAACCCACCTACAGCAAAAACCTGAGGAGAGGTGACCACGTGACCATTTGCATTTAAGAGACTTGCTGGCAGAGTCTGCGGTGAACCATCTATAGCAGAGGTTCTCAAATGTTTTTCAGCCAAGGACCCCTTACAAGATAGAAAATATACCGGGGACCCCCTCATTCTGATTTGTGATTTTGGGCTAAGCTTAATTGTTTCCATGGTAACGTGCTTGACTTTTAATTTGATAGGTTTGTTATTAGAATGTAATCCATGAACCATTTTAGATTTAAAGCATAAACTATTTTCGTTGAACTATGAAGATTTTGCAAAATAAATAAATATATATATATTTTTATTACATTACATTTACATTACGTCATTTAGCAGACGCTTTTGTTTTGTCCAAAGCGACTTACAATATCACAATTTGTCAACAGTCCAGAAAACCACTATGCAACACAATAAATGACAGCCAAGATATTTTGATAGACTAGCACCATGTAGGAAGTAGTTTGAGAAGGAATAAGTAACATGTAGCATTTTCTTTTTAATTTTTTTTTTTTTTTTTACTTGAAAACTTTTTGCGGACCCCCTGGCAAAGTGCCACGGACCCCTGGGGGTCCGCGGACCCCCATTTGAGAACCACTGATCTATAGTAATCGAAGATCTATGGCTGAACTAAGAGAGCTAACTAAGAAAGCTAACTAACAATCAATTAACATATGCGGATGTTCGCATACATGTAATCATATATGTTTGTGTAAGCATTGAACATATAGGGTTAAACTTACATATGTCTACACATATGTGCATATCAGCAATTAACATATAAGAATTTACTTACATATGTAAGCATGTATGCTCATATAAGCAATTAACATATATGAGTATTGTCATACATGTGATCATATATGTTCATGCAAGTAATGGACATACAGGGTTATTCTATTATGTTTAGATATATGTACATATAAGCAATTAACATATTAAGAATGTTTCTACATATTTCTGCGTATATGCAAATACAAGCAACACACATATATGTTATTCTCTTGCATATCAAAATATGTGTGCATTTAAGCATTAAACATATATGATTATTATTACGTATGTCAACATATATGCTCATATAATCAATTAACATATGCGGATGTTCGCATACATGTAATCATATATGTTTGTGTAAGCATTGAACATATAGGGTTAAACTTACATATGTCTACACATATGTGCATATCAGCAATTAACATATAAGAATTTACTTACATATGTAAGCATGTATGCTCATATAAGCAATTAACATATATGAGTATTCTCATACATGTGATCATATATGTGCATGCAAGTAATGGACATACAGGGTTATTATTGCATATGTTTAGATATATGTACATATAAGCAATTAACATATAAGAATATTTCTACATATTTCCGCATATATGCAAATGCAAGCAACACACATATATGTTATTCTCTTGCATATCAAAATATGTGTGCATATAAGCATTAAACATATATGATTATTATTACGTATGTCAACATATATGCTCATATAATCAATTAACATATGCGGGTGTTCGCATACATGTAATCATATATGTTTGTGTAAGCATTGAACATATAGGGTTAAACTTACATATGCCTACATATATGTGCATATCAGCAATTACCATATAAGAATTTACTTACATATGTAAGCATGTATGCTCATATAAGCAATTAACATATATGAGTATTGTCATACTTGTGATCATATATGTTCATGCAAGTAATGGAGATACAAGGTTATTCTATTATGTTTAGATATATGTACATATAAGCAATTAACATATAAGAATGTTTCTAGATATTTCTGCGTATATGCAAATACAAGCAACACACATATATGTTATTCTCTTGCATATCAAAATATGTGTGCATTTAAGCATTAAACATATATGATTATTATTACGTATGTCAACATATATGCTCATGTAATCAATTAACATATGCGGATGTTCGCATACATGTAATCATATATGTTTGTGTAAGCATTGAACATATAGGGTTAAACTTACATATGTCTACATATATGTGCATATCAGCAATTAACATATAAGAATTTACTTACATATGCAAGCATGTTTGCTCATATAAGCAATTAACATATGAGTATTCTCATACATGTGATCATATATGTTCATACAAGTAATGGACATACAGGGTTATTCTCGCATATGTTTAGATATATGTACATATAAGCAATTAACATATAAGAATATTTCTACATATTTCCGCATATATGCAAATACAAGCAACACACATATATGTTATTCTCTTCCATATCAAAATATGTGTTCGTATAAGCATTAAACATATATGATTACTATTATGTATGTCAACATATATGCTCATATAATCAGTTAACATATGCGGATATTCTCATACATGTAATCATATATGTTTGTGTACGCATTGAACATATAGGGTTAAACTTACATATGTCTACATATATGTGTATATCAGCAATTAACATAGAAGACTTTACTTACATATGTCTACATATATGTGTATATCAGCAATTAACATGACTTTACTGACATATGTCAGCAGGTATGCTCATATAAGCAATTAACATATATGAGTATTCTCATACATGTGATCATCTATGTTCATGTAAGTAATCCAGGGTGCAGCAGAGAGACTGGTTGGAGGGGGCGTGAACATTTCTCCAGAATTTGCATGGAAGTCCCATGATGCATTTGGGGCAGAGATTAGGGATCTAATATGGTTAATAACTCCACAGGATTTAATTTATGAAGCTTTTAAATTATATATTTGGAATCAGCTTTACGATGAGCTTCTAAATCATATATAATATATAATGTTTACACTAAAACCATAATATAGACTGTGGGGCATTTTAATGACTCCACTGTCAAAAAACCCTTATTTTTCAATCTCATGCACACTGGACAAACCTTGAAAATATCCAGTAGTGCTGGAAGTCTTGCACAATGGTGGGTTTCACTTCTGAGATGTTGTTCAATCAAAAATAATTTGGAAAATGACATCTCTTTTAATGAAGTGATATGTGTTTTGATTCCATACATGTTCATATATTGTGATATATATGCACATATATCCTGGATATATAGGTGGATATATGTCGAATAGAGATAAATACATACAGTTATACACAGGTAATAGTCATATATGTTCATATAAAATAAAACATATATGTATGTATAGTTATTATTCATATATAGTTTTATATGTATTAACCATATATGCCCGTATAGTGTCAATGCATACAAATGTACATATAATTAATTGCCATATGTGTCCATATACAATCTATACATGTATGCACATATATAATTATATAGGACAAACATATATGGACCATATATGAAACGTTCCAATTCCATACATGTTCATATATTGTGATATATATGCACATATATGCACATCTATCCTGGATATATAGGTGGATATATGTCGAATACAGATAAATACATACAGTTATACAGAGGTAATAGTATTATATGTTCATATAAAATAAAACATATGCATGTATAGTTATTATTCATATATAGTTATATATGTATTAACCATATATGCCCGTATACTGTCAATGCATACAAATGTACATATAATGAATTGCCATATGTGTCCATATACAATCTATACATGTATGCACATATATAATTATAAAGGACAAACATATATGGACCATATATGAAACGTTCCAATTCCATACATGTTCATATATTGTGATATATATGCACATATATGCACGCATATCCTGGATATATAGGTGGATATATGTCGAATACAGGTAAATACATACAGTTATACACAGGTAATAGTCATATATGTTCATATAAAATAAAACATATATGTATGTATAGTTATTATTCATATATAGTTTTATATGTATTAAGCATATATGTCCGTATAGTGTCAATGCATACAAATGTACATATAATTAATTACCATATGTGCCCATATACAATCTATACATGTATGCACATATATAATTATATAGGACTAACATATATGGACCATATATGAAACGTTCCAATTCCATACATGTTCATATATTGTGATACATATGTACATATATGCACATATATCCTGGATATATATGTGGATATATGTCGAATACTTATATGAACATATACTACATGTATGTTTACTACATATATGTGTATATATGCCTCTTCCGTATGGGGACAGACAGACAGACAGACAGACAGACACACAGACAGACAGACACACAGACAGACAGACAGACAGACACACAGACAGACAGACAGACAGACAGACACACAGACAGACACACAGACAGACAGACAGACAGGCAGACAGACAGACAGGCAGACAGGCAGGCAGACAGACAGACAGGCAGACAGACAGACAGACAGACAGACAGACAGGCAGGCAGACAGACAGACAGGCAGACAGACAGACAGACAGACAGACACACAGACAGACAGACACACAGACAGACAGACAGACAGGCAGACAGACAGACAGACACACAGACAGACAGACAGACAGGCAGACAGACAGACAGGCAGACAGGCAGGCAGACAGACAGACAGGCAGACAGACAGACAGACAGGCAGACAGACAGACAGACACACAGACAGACAGACAGACAGGCAGACAGGCAGGCAGACAGACAGACAGGCAGACAGACAGACAGACAGACAGACAGACAGACAGACAGACAGACGGCACCAAAAACATAACCTCCTCGGCGGACATAATTACCAACCTTTTTTTATTACAATGAAACAGGAAAATGCACTTAGACTTTGCTCACTGAGGAACAAAACCTTCTAACTCATATGCAAATGTCCAGATGTATTATGAAATATTCGCTAAATAATATGTTAACAATAAATTACTAATAAAACATGAAGCTAAAAGAGCATTTGTGTGTATATTCAACATACCGGTATGCAATCTAATTATGATAGGATAATTACCCCACCCCCCACCACTGTTGCCTCACTATGAGGGATTTCACTAACCCACCTACAGCAAAAACCTGAGGAGAGGTGACCACGTGACCATTTGCATTTAAGAGACTTGCTGGCAGAGTCTGCGGTGAACCATCTATAGCAGAGGTTCTCAAATGTTTTTCAGCCAAGGACCCCTTACAAGATAGAAAATATACCGGGGACCCCCTCATTCTGATTTGTGATTTTGGGCTAAGCTTAATTGTTTCCATGGTAACGTGCTTGACTTTTAATTTGATAGGTTTGTTATTAGAATGTAATCCATGAACCATTTTAGATTTAAAGCATAAACTATTTTCGTTGAACTATGAAGATTTTGCAAAATAAATAAATATATATATATTTTTATTACATTACATTTACATTACGTCATTTAGCAGACGCTTTTGTTTTGTCCAAAGCGACTTACAATATCACAATTTGTCAACAGTCCAGAAAACCACTATGCAACACAATAAATGACAGCCAAGATATTTTGATAGACTAGCACCATGTAGGAAGTAGTTTGAGAAGGAATAAGTAACATGTAGCATTTTCTTTTTAATTTTTTTTTTTTTTTTTACTTGAAAACTTTTTGCGGACCCCCTGGCAAAGTGCCACGGACCCCTGGGGGTCCGCGGACCCCCATTTGAGAACCACTGATCTATAGTAATCGAAGATCTATGGCTGAACTAAGAGAGCTAACTAAGAAAGCTAACTAACAGAGCGGTCATGATGGGCTTGCAGGGGTAAAGTGGGCGGTCTTGCTGGGCTTGGGGGGGTAAAGGGGGCGGTCTTGCTGGGCTTGGAGGGCTAAAGGGGGCGGTCTTGCTGGGCTTGGAGGGGTAAAGGGGGCGGTCTTGCTGGGCTTGGAGGGGTAAAGGGGGCGGTCTTGCTGGGCTTGGAGGGGTAAAGGGGGCGGTCTTGCTGGGCTTGGAGGGGTAAAGTGGGCGGTCTTGATGGTCTTGGAGGGGTAAAGGGGGCGGTCTTGCTGGGCTTGGAGGGGTAAAGGGGGCGGTCTTGCTGGGCTTGGAGGGGTAAAGGGGGCAGTCTTGCTGGGCTTGCAGGGGTAAAGGGGGCAGTCTTGCTGGGCTTGGAGGGGTAAAGGGGGCAGTCTTGCTGGGCTTGCAGGGGTAAAGG
Organism: Poromitra crassiceps; assembly: GCF_964638095.1. NCBI lineage: Eukaryota > Metazoa > Chordata > Actinopteri > Beryciformes > Melamphaidae > Poromitra > Poromitra crassiceps. The sequence goes on along the minus strand of NC_139643.1, from coordinate 20,996,749 downwards.
GGGCAGTCTTGCTGGGCTTGGAGGGGTAAAGGGGGCAGTCTTGCTGGGCTTGCAGGGGTAAAGGGGGCAGTCTTGCTGGGCTTGGCATGCCTGCTTTCCATTAGTCTTGTCCCCTGGAAACCTTGTCAGGTTCACGCGCTGCAGCCCCGCAACACTTGACCCAGTCATGATTGATGGGACAGCACTGCACAGGGCAACCAATCACTTGACACTTTATCAGATGGATGCACAGGCAGCATGGGATTATAATGCTGCTAACTGTTGCCATCCCGGCCCCGTGCACATTTTCATCCCATGACAGCAATCTAGTCATTACCCGCCACCATTTATCACGGCAAGGACAGTTCCAATCAACTTTAAATCGCCTGGCGGTACTTGAAGTATTTGTCCCACATTAATCTATAGACCTGCTTATGTGGGCAATTTAAAATCTCATTTTCTGTACACTATTAGTGTACAACATATTTCTTCTTGTGATTTATCTAATGCATGTTTCTCTAATCAATGTGTGATGTGTTTGAGCAAATGTGGGAAATGCCTGTAGAGTTAGTAACGCTTATGAACAAAACAATCTAGTCCTCTCGGCAAAGGAATTAAGTGGTGCAGATTTGTTTGCATGTAGCCATAGGCGGAAAATATGCCCAGGCGGATAATCTGCCTCGCAGATATGATTTAAGAAGACAGTTCTAATGCTCTGAAATCCAGCGACATTTTCAAAGTCTGCAACGTGGTTTGTATCACTAATCACTCCATGCACACTCATCAGTGTACTGTAGTAGGTTCACCCTATCAGACAATAGGGTGAACCTACAGTAACTAATCTGACTAATGTAACCCAGTAACTTTTACCATATCAAACAGATCATCGAGGTACACTTAAAACACATAGACATTTTGTATCTTTTAAGACCAATACACCGCACATAAAGATGCAGAAACTGTTAGGGTTGCTGTGAGACATGTGGATTTAGGTGCGGATACTGAGGGCTCTATTCTCCCACAGGCCATCGGCGCTATTACGGGCCTTAACCGCAAAAAAACGTGCCTTGCGCCTGTTTCGGCAAGATAGCAATAGGCTTTAGGCTGCCAAATGCGCTTTAGGCCGAATGGGCGTGGCACAGTCCCAAAGTGGGCGTGTCGGCGCTAAATACCAGCCTAGTGATATCTTGGGACCTGGCCTACATTTAGCGCTTTGCGCTTTTGTAAAGCAGGCCTATTCTGTGCCTTCACTGCTTCTTCTCTGTCACCCTTCTCTCTCTCTCTCTCTGAGTTCCCAGCATGCATTGTGTTTCTTCATTTCGCTACTAAATAGCCACCAAATGAGCCAAAATAGATATAAAAGGTAGTTCTAAATTAATGTGTAATGGTAACACAGCCTGCCATTGTCAACATTTCAATATTGGACCAAATAAAACCTCGAAATGAAAACACCACCCTATGTGAAACATATATGTCCTCCTGGGCCTATATATACCCCTTGTCGAGTTAACGTGATTTAGAGAAGTAACAGCGGAACGCGCTTCGGAATGCGCTTCTAATGGCATCTGCTATACTGTGATGTCCCTCCAATAACTTGGCCCTATTTCACATTTAGTTTTACAATAAAAACACATTTATGCAATGACTTGACATAATGTAGGGTATATTTATGTGCATCATCCTTCCTGCAGCAGGCGAGAGAAAATGATATCTTTCTGGACAAACTTTCACCAATCTAATAGGCTATATTTTTCTAGCTGATGCATAGAACATTATTTTCACTTTGATCTTGCTATAGTGTAGCGTATTTACATGCTTGCAGTATTGAAACTGCAGTTAGATTGGTTTGAGAAGCATAATAATATGGAATAATAGCCTATAATGCAGACAGACAGGCTGGATGAAGGGAGGGGGGGGGGGGGCAGAGCGTTTGGCTTTCGTCTGGTTTTGCGGGATCACTGGAATTGGAGCTAAAAAGGCAAGCGTGCGATTCGTTTATTGCACTTATCCAATGAGCATGACGGTGCATAATTTTACGCCTAAAAGGCGTGGTTGTAATGCTTTGGGCTGCATCTAGCGCCAGCACGACGATATCAAGTGCGCCTTTCCACGCCCACTGCTTTGATCTGCGCCTGCCGCTCGGCCTAGAAACTGCGCCGATGCAACGATAGGGGCCAGAATGTCCAAGACACACTTGGTAACTGAAGTCTCGATAACTAGGAACCCTGTAGCATTTGAAAGCTGAGTCTGCAAGGTTCGAACAACTATGAACAACTGCAGAGGACTTGCAGAGCAAACCTTTATAGGTCCCGAATATGACATCACCTTGTGTTATGACATCATCAGTGAGACCGTCCGAGAGGCATGATTTAAGACACTTATGAATCATGACATCATCACCGCCTGTGACATCATCAGTGATCTGTGACATCATAGTAGGAATGATAACATCATCCTAACAGAAACAATTGCTATTTTGCGGGGGTGCATGGCGTTAAGTTGGCAAGTGCACAGGTAAGGTAGCAATCACACTTCCGCTTGCCCCGCCCAGCCCACAGGTGTAAGATAGAGAGAGCCCTCTGAGATGTAGACTATTGATACATCAACAGCCTGGCATCTATATGAGAACGTTTTGAAGTTGTCTGTCTTTCTGCCTGTCTGTCTGTCTGTCTGTGTGTGTCTGTGTGCATGTGTATCTTTTATGCACGCCCACACCGCAGATCGGATCGGGCTGAACATTAGCACGGCTGTGGGTTCTGACCCGGGGACGGTCATAGGTGGGTAGTCCTGGAAATCATCTGGACACCACCATCATTTCCGGCCAAGCAAAAGGCGCAGTTGTATTGCTTTGTGCTTATTTAACCCGGGGACATTGCTAGTTGTTCAATACATTCCAGCAAAGCCTCCTCTGCCTCAGCTGAAGCTCTGCAGCTCCTCAGAGGATATTTAAATTCAGAGCAACCAGAGAGCAACTCCGCTTTGATGGCTGGGCAAACAGACTGACAATTACGGTTTATATTTCTGAAGGTGTCCTGGATGACAGCTGAGAAGACACTCCGCTGATGGGCAGTGTTTGTGGCCTGTTGTTATTTTGAGTGTGGGACAATATGGAAAGGGGGAAAAAAATCCAGGGCACTGCAACCTGTCATTTTAGACATGCTTCTATTTCATTCTCATATTTTTCAAATACAATTATAATGAAGAAGGGAGTTTTTGTTTGTGGCAAAAATTCAAGCACTGCACATAAATACGTGTCTGGGGAGTGGGGACTACCGTATCTTCTGTCTGCAATTTTGTACAAGTGCATCAGAGGGTGTCACTCGACAGGAAGGAGCCGAAATTACATGTCAGTCTAAAACAAAACAACTGTGAGTGAAATGGAGCGCTCTCGAGATATCAGAGGAAAGTCGCCGCTTTGACATTTATTCCAATGCACCGAATCCACTTGCTTTGATGGGATTTCAGTGGGCTTCCATCAAGTGTCCTTGTTTCCTCTTGCATAGTGACTTATAGCATCTGTATCGGCCCCGGGGCCGCCGTGGACCCCCGCAGGGTTAGCTCAGATCAAGGCTAGCTAGCTCTAATAATAATAATGGCTCCTGAGTAGGGAAAGGTTGAGTACCACACTGAGTTCAACTGAACATAGTCATTGAAGAAGTCTCCTGTAGACATCAGCCATCAGGTACTGCTGCCACTTCTGAATACACAAACTGTGTTTAACAGCCAAACGGAGGCGGGAGTCGCAGATGAGATGAGGCAGACCGGCGGAGTTCAGGTGACTCAATGTGAACAAATGAATAAAGCTAAAATAATAAGTGTATTCCTGCTTTTGCTAATGAGGCCTAGTCGGCGAGAGCTCTCACGTCCTCATCATTCTCTCTCTCTCTCTCTCTCTCTCTCTCTCTCTCTCTCTCACACACACACACACACACACACACACACGCAGATCTCGTACAAGTGGAGATGATCGCGACGTTAGCCCACATTTTCTGACAGCCGTGGAAAATATATACATTTTCCACATGGCCATTTCTGCGATATCTTTGTGCATTAATTTGTATTAACTCCAGGCCTGAACAGTACAATAACTACTGTAGGCTATACACTCTAAATAGGGCTTGTGTTATAAAAGTGATAATCTTCATTTTCATAACAAGTTAATTGAGCTATATACAGTACTGCCTCCATATTCATGTTGCTAATTGCAGCATTTCATTTACATTCCAGAGTGCTTAATTAACTGGGAGATAGAAGGAGCGCCGTGTGTTTGATGGATGTCACCTCCACTCATTAATACTCTGGGATGTCTGCGTGAGAGCTATCTGCCCTCCGGGGGGCTCGCCGGGTCAAAAGTGGAATTTGACTTGAATCATCAGGCAGGAAACCTAATAGCTTTCACAAAAGATCCCGTGGACTTTTCATATCTCAGACTGTTAATTAAATCAGATGCGGCCACTGCGAGGCTTACTTAGCACTTAGTAGCCTAACTGTTCATGAATATCGGCGTTATGAAGACAGCTTCATTGTCCTAATTGAGCTGGGCTCTGGCTCTAGTTCAGTCAGGTGACTTGTTATTGCCAATGTGTAGGTGATCCGCTTGTCGTTCTCTGGTTCAAACAGCCTCAGGACCAAAGTGCAGCTTCAAATTCATCCCGTCCTTTCTTGTACTGAAGCGAGTATGCAGCGTCAGCGGCGGCAAAGCGTGTATTTCACGGCTACACAAATATGCCTGCAGCACGAGCGAGCGAGCGCGGCTCGGATATATATGACCTTCATAAATATTCATTTCCAGCGCAAGCGATAATACATGGAAATGTGGCAGAATATTCAGAGGTAACAGACGAAACATAAAAGATTAAAGAGAAACAACAATCTATTAAAGTCTTAACTCAAACATTGCGCGGATCCTGGATTCATCAAAGAACACGGACCAACACTCCAATATTTTATCAGCGGCAATAGACTTTATAGCTGTCTGTCTGAATCAAACTTTTCATTTTTCATATTCATAGTTGGGTAAGAACTTTGTGCCATTGTATACCATTATACCATTGTTGATTGAATGTCCCCCCCCCCCTCCTAATGAGGAGATAATGCCTGTAGCTATGGAAACAGACTGTCATGGCTCGGTGTGAACCAACTGGTCCCCCCCCCCCCCCCCCATGATTGATCATTTCCCTCCTGATAGTTGGTGGATGGAGCCAGGCAGCGTGGCGTGAGCCCACTGAGCGAGCATTTGGCAGGCGATAGATCTGCTCTACTAGTAAGCTATAAGCTATGAGCGACAGATTTACCCACTATAAAACTATTCACACACACTCGCACTATAACCACACTGTACGTACAGGCCGGCCTCTCAATCAACATGACATGAACATAAACGTGAATATGATGGTCCATTAAAAACTAGGTCACCTAACTGTATGTCTAACTTGAAATCAGAGCCCTATGACCAGAGACATTTGAGAAAATGCTGTACAGCGGGCATCACTGTCCTCTACATTCCCACGTTACCGTCCTTGTAGTCGCCCCCCCAGACTGAAATATGACGTTGAATCGCTGCGCTCTGCATACTACATGAGTGAGTCTGTGACACTTCACAGCCACTGCTGGTTTTTGAAGGCGGGTTGAAATTGAATGAGTGACAGGTCATAGCACCGATGAGAGAGCGGTTTGAAAAATGGGCTGCGCCTACCGTGCCATCTGATCGCAAAGTCGTTACCGATTGGAGAGGACTGAAGCCATCCCTGGCATATGACTGGCCAAGTGAACGGTTCCCTCCCATAACCAGCCCTCTGAGGGAAAGTGTCCCAGACCCAGAGAGAGCTCTGCAGCATGCAGTAACGTAGTGTATCAGCGTAAGAACTCTCATGGGTCTGGCGTTGAGACTACCGTCCTTGAAGCACCATTGGCTGCCACAAGCAGCCGACAAGCCAATGTGGAGCTCCCGCTATTCATAGCTTTCAAGGGTCGTTACGTGCTGCCGGGAACGCCCACCTGACGGTCAAAAAAAAAACTTGCTCATTCCGCTGCCAGCCGAGTCGACTAGTTTCTCACGCTGTGTTTGTTCAGCCGTTTGTACACACGTCTTTGCGGCCAACATTTCATCAAAGGTAAGCTCAAGTAACGTTACAATAATGATTAAAATACCCCGTTAACGTTACTTGAGCTTACCTTTGATGAAATGTTGGCCGCAAAAATGTGTGTACTTTGATGGTAGAAAAAAAGCCATTTGCCTTCCCCAACGACTGAACCACGTCAAATCGCACAAATCCACAACCTCGTCCTGTCTGAGTTTTCTTTCTCAGACGGGATTCTGTAAAAGCACAAGCCAGGCGTGTCTCCTCGTCGGTTAGTGCAACTGATAGCACAACAGGTATCCGGCATTTTGGCTGAACAAACACAGCGTGAGAAACTAGTCGACTCGGCTGGCAGCGGAATGAACAAGTTTTTTTTTTGACCGTCAGGTGGGCGTTCCCGGCAGCACGTAACGCCCCTTGAAAGCTATGAATAGGCAACATGGAGGGAAGTTAAACATTGTTCATTTGCATATAGCGATTTTATAATGATATACAAAGCTGGTTGCAATCGGCAACGTGGCCCTTTAAAATACACTCTCTGTGCCATTGTTCTTTGTAAAGGAGACTAATGTGCTTGGATGCTATTATACATCATGCCTGCAGAGCAGCTCCAACCACCAGGCCTTAGCACAATTAACACATGATCACACAAAGTGGCCATTGTTTGTGTGAAACATCGCCTGGGCTCTGAAGATATGTCCGTCTCTCTGTGTTTATCTGCGACTAACACTTTAGTTTTTGTTAGATGATGCAAAACTAATTTGCATTGGGAGATTACTACTAATTTGTCTGGCCCTTTGTCTTCTGGTGCAGACAATTCTGGGTTGTACATGTTGTTTTCAAGAACACTCTCGTTATAGATTTAACCATTTATTGCATAAATGGAAATAGTTATGTTTGGTGTTGAAGGCTCCGCTCTTTACAGAAGATGCTCCTCCTCCCTGAAGCGGCCCAGCAGCATGCTACGCCGAGCAGGGAGGGCAGGAAAAATCCCCCCACGGGGATACAAGATTCCAGATCAATTTAAAGCCATAGTGAGTAACAGAGGGAACCTAAGCAAGACATGGAAACATGTTCACATTTTGAGCCATGCAGACTCTGAGCTAGAGGGTGGAGGCTGGGGTGGTGGAGGCAAAGCATTGCCAGCAACCGCAGTGTGAAGCATCAACATAGGTGAAGCAGGTCCAATCGGCGGCGGTCAGCCGGTTACAGCTGGAGGGCGGAGCCTATGACTTCCGTGTCTTGAATGAACTAACGCAGGCTTCATTCCTCTTGCACATTTAGATTACTGGACTTTAGTATAACCCATTGATACCTGATGCAGCATTTGTGTGTGTATCCCTTTAAGTCTTAAAGGGATACACACACAAATGAGGGATATACACGCAAATGCTGCATCAGGTATCAATGGGTTAATTAAGTTGGCGAGAGCGAAAGAAAGAGGGAGAGAGAACGGACTGAATGTACAATAGACCTTATCCGATTGACGTCACTCACGTACGGGCACGCCCACCGCCGCCATATTGTCGACATAGCGCTGCAGTTTTCAAGTGACAGCCTATGTGGAGCAGCGTTTATAGGAAGCTAGCCGCTGTTAGCGTTACCTGTATCGTTCCAATTGTGTTCGGTTGGTGACCTGCGTTAGGCATGGCTGTAGTAATGACAGCAATAAAGTCCCCGTGGTTTGTTTCTATCTCTACCGTCTACAGACGTGAAGGGAGCGAGACGGAGGATACGTCAGCACACAGGAGATGTGTGGATAGTTAGGAGAGACAGGTGAAACTTTCTGACAGCTCCTAATAGCAAAGTCTGTTCACCTCGTTTTTTCTTTTGTTTATTATAACAGGCATTAACGGAAGGCAGCATACAAACAACAACTGTGGGCGTTTTATTGCTGTCATTACCATCGCTATTTTGTAATGGAACAGAAACGACAATAAGGCTGTTGTCAGCTGCAGCGCTGTGTGCGCGCGGGACGGTATGTCAACAATATGGTGCGTCCAGGGTTAGCGAATAAGGTCTATTGCAAAAGGCACACCTAAAATCTGTTGCACGTGTAGCCTGTGCTGCTGTGGGAAAAAAAGAACGAAACAGTAAAGACAGACAATCACAAGGCTTTTCTCTGTAAACATTTGGATCTGCAGGCTTGCTAATGCACCATTTTGTTCCTAATGCTGCGTACGTCGACTATTTAATTCCACACTATGCTTTTAGGATGTTCAGAGGTCGGAATGTACAAGTGTCACAAAGCTGATAGCGCAGATGACTATATTTCAGGATGCAACTAAAGACTCCTCATTTGCATTCAAATCCACACCGCAGCTCATGAGAAATGTGTTTGCTTAGCTGCAGATTCATAATCCGTCTGCGCACCAAGAATTCCCCGACATCAATGTCAAAGCCAAGAAATGAGCAGGAAAAAGGAAGCAGTTTCTGTGTTTGAAAGCCAGAATAGCCGCGCTCTCTGGCTCAGCTGAGTCAAAAGAAAAGCACACATCCGAGCATGCAGGGCCCATCTGTTTATTTACAATACAATGCAATACAATACAATACAATACAATACGATACAATACAATATGATACAATACAATAAGATATATTACAACTTTATTGTCCACAAGGTGGGAAATTCTCTTTGGCTCACATCAGATCAAAACAGTACATCCGAGTCCAGTAAAAAGTCCACACAGAAAAATAAATCAATATTTATCTAGTGAAGTCTGGCCAGACAGCAGCAATGTGACCGACGTCGGGGGGAAACTAGAGTCAGGGCTGTGTTTTCGGTTCATGGAGGGACCTTGTTGCTTGTAGCTGCTGTAATGTGGTTTTGGCCGGGTATAGCTAACGTTAGCTGATTGCTAACGCGGAGCTAATGGATTTACCACCCTGGTCAGAAGCTCCGCTAATAAGATTACCGTCTTGTGTGGATAAATGCAACAGTCGCAAATATGCGTTACTACCGTTATGCTTACGGTCATGGAACATTGTTTGACTGACTGTAGTTGGCTGCTGTGAGACGTTGTATTATAACGTTAGCTTGGTGCTAAACGCGGCTAACTAATATACTGTAGATATTCAATTACCACCCAGCTCCACTAATAATATTACCGTCTTGTGTGGATAATGAATGTTACTATGCGTAACATTACTACTGTTATGCTTATGGAACATTGTTTGACTGTTCAGTTTGGTCGCATTCAGCTCACATCAACCTCAGGCATAGACTGTACCATATAACATAGGGGGAGCAGGCTATTTCCTGGCTCATGCTAACATGAGTATCCACTTCCCTGCAGCCAACGCAGCGGGGAACGCAAGCCAAAACACGACTAAACATGCCACAATAACGTCCGCTAATTCATCCAGAATCCTTCCTGGCCATCTCGAGGCTGATCTGGCCCATAAATTGTCCAGGTTGCCGTTTTCAAGTGACTTATCAGCTAACGTTACAAAGCATTGAAAACACCTCTGCTGTTGCCAGGCAGTGGCTTGGGCGCGTGCGAGTATGGTGCACGCGCGCCAACTCGTGCACATGCTGCCTGCAATTACTCTAACGGCCACCGGTGTCAGTATTAGTTTTTGCTTTAAAGCAGCAAAAACAAATAAGATGAACCATCAAAAACGGGGAAAATGAGACTCCTTGTGTTTAACCTACTGGATAAGAAGTTGTTTTCTGAAATGATCTCCGATGGTATTGTTTGTTGACAGTAATTAAATCAATCAGACCATTAACTCCCATTCCTATTCTGTTGATTTCTCCCTGCTGTTTCTGACTGTGAAATGGAGCCTTCTCATTCACACAGCTCTGTTGGCTCTCTCTTTATTTCACTCATCTTTTCTTGTTCCCTCTCTTTCTCTCTGGCTGGGAGCTTATCTGACAGGCTCAGCTGCTGCTCCACTGTCCACAGGCAAGAGAAACTCTGGCAAATACAGCTACTCTTTGGCCCCGCCCGGCTTCATTTATGGTAAATGCTGAAACACTTCAACTATTTACTGTAACCTTGACTTGAAATGGGGAAAACCATAAGCCGCCCCACTATTTTTCTGCCAGGATGATACATGTCTCAAAGGGAACATTATTATCAATGTTCCCAGGACTCAATGTTCCCAGGGCTCAATGTTCTCAGGGCGCAATGTTCCCAGGGCTCAATGTTCCCAGGGCTCAATGTCCCTCTATATGCAGACCTGCCAACTTTGGGAAAATAGTTTTGAGTATCACACACCCGCGCCGCACATCATATGATGCGCTGCGGTGCTCCTATATATATATATATATATATATATATATATATACTGTATATATATATATATATACTGTATATATATATATATATACAGTATATATATATCGATGCTAATACCACAGTCTGCAAGGATCGATGCTAACTTAGCATCAATGCTAGCGGGACTTTTAGCTGTGGTAAAGGCACATGCTATACCGAGCTATCGTAATTGCCTGCTTCCTGCTGCTTGCTGGTAATGTAAATCCCAGGTCAGAAAAAGTCTCCAGACTTTTCGCTAACATTGAGTCTCTTCTGAGAAATGAGATTTCAGATTGCATTTGACTGAAATCCTTCAATCTGTCACGAGCTGTCAGCTGGCATTAAGTGCAGTGTTTAGTATTCGGGAGCACCCTCCAGTCAGACTACAAACACTGTGTTGTTCACGCTGAACGCCTGCTTCATATAAAGCAGTCCAAACCTGCATCATTAAGTGTTGCTCTTTACTGCTTCTCGCTATTTATTTGTGTTCTAGAGTTCGTGATGACTTACAGTGTATTCTACGGCTTTCTGCATTTGGGAAACTGATTGTAAAGCAGTGGGTGGATGTATGCTCCACGTGCAACATTTGAGGACGCTCTTTTCTGGAAATGCACCGATGAGCGATGAGGTGAATCCAGGTGAAAGCCATTATATCCCTGATCGATTTCCCATCACAGAAGGGGAGACGTAGATGAAGAGAAGCAGTCCAGGTAGAGAGGGATTCTGAAGCTTGGAGTCAGCTGAGATGCTTTTTGTGCAAAAGGGGTTGCCGCTAAATATGAGGAAGTAGGCGTGGCAAGATGCATCGATTCAATGATCAACCATCCAACTGCATCAATCCACAGTGAAAACATCGATATGAATCGCTATGACCCGACATAAAAGAAATAAAGAATAGATTGTTTTTCATTTAAATGTCTAAGAGCTCAACAATAGAATTGTCAAATGATATTGTAGTTGCTTTTGTTTTTTAACTGATTGTTTAACTGATTGTGGGCATATCGTGGGGCATAAAGTCTAATATTTATCACAGCCGCCTGAATCTAATCGCATTGCATCGGATCGTGGCAGACTTTGTGATATTGGCAAGAATCGCATCGTTGTCATATGAATCGAGATCGGATCGCATCGTGATCAAACTTGTGATTCCCACCCCTATTAGGAAGATGCAATATTTTGTACATTCTGTACATTTTTGCTCACCAGATCATTTGTGTAGCATTCATCATGTGTATGTATCATTAGTGCCGTTCGCATAGTGCATAATCATGCCAAAACAACTGGTCTTGACAGGGGACACAATGTGAGAGACGTAGCCTACTCATAGTACACTGCACAATTACATTTCCATTATCAGGCACATGCTGAGACGAGAACCAACGAGAACACCGCAGGCTTGTGCAGAGGTCGTGCAGCCGCCAGCGGCAAATCAAACGAGAAAAAAAAAAAAAAAAAAAAATTGCGATGCTATGCTACTGACATCAGCGATAATTGCTTTCCATTACCAAAAAAAGTCGAAACGAGTGTAATTCTCCCTTTTACTGTTATAACCTCATTCCCTCCTGTACTGGGCTATAATTAAGGGCAGTACATCAAGCACAGTACATGCTATTATTTAAAGTACATCCCATTCAGTGGGTTTAATTTCAAAATATTTCCTTTTATAAAAGTTTCTAGTCGACTAATCTGGAAAAGGAGCCCAAACTGATCGTCACAAAGCAGGAGATAAAGAACCAGGCCCCAGCTTGCAGCTTGTGTGCTTCCCTAAGAGGAGCTCCATTCAATTGGGAAAGTAGAGGGTATTGACTGTTGTGCCCAAAGCCTGATACAAAGGGCTTTTTAAAAGCTTACTGATTTCTAAAATGCAAATGTGCACTTTGTTTGTGCAGCATTTCATTACCCATAAAGTGCAAGATGAATACTAACAACTAACCATCCTACAGGCACGAATCATTTAATCCAGAGGATCATGGGATGAGGTGGACTGTTGCTAAATCCCAACTGCCGATGGAGAGAAAGAAATAGAAGGAGGAGCGCAATCTAATGCCAATCGTAAACCGTTTCACAAGTTGGTGTTGCAACAACGTTGGAGGAGCATAAAAGTAAACAAAACGTGTTGATGAAGAGACACACTTGTCATAATGAATAAAGTCCAAGCAACAAGGGAATAATTTCGTCTTGGTATTTACTCTTCTGCTTTCCAAAGTGGCTCGTCTGAGCTCGGCTTGCATCCAGTCTCGTCCAATTAGTTTAAGCCCTGGCTAAATATGACGTGACGCACCTGTCAATCAAAGACTACGCCCAAAACGCAAAAGGTCGGGCTGATATGTGTTATTAACAAGTGGTAATTTGGCAAGAATTAAATAAAACCCAACTTCTGCCTACAGTAGCCTACTATAATGGAGAGGCATATGACCGCCTGAAAAGAATAAAATAATAATAAATAGCCTAATGAAGAGGCTGCAATCAATCTTATCACAGAAGAAGCTGGTTCTGATGAGACCATATTCTTTGCCATTACGAGCGGTAACGTTAAATTGGTCTAGTCCAAACTGCTGACTGCAATCGTGCAAAAGAGAAAATCCCCCCAAAATAATCCACAGTTTCACCAGTCACCAAAACAGCATGTGAAGAATGAATAAAATCACATTTTTAGAATCAGCTCTCCAAAAGCTGCGTTGAAATGCTTAAGTGCAGCCAGGCAGGTGTACATGCGTACAATGCAGGAGTCTGTGAAAATCAGACGTCTATTGTACGAACCTCCGAGGGAGCGATGTGAGGTCAGAGCACCTTTACAGCCAACCTGTGCATATATTCCCTATTTTGTGCTTCAAGTGGTCAACACAATATATGTCATACGTGTGCATTATGTCATGCTGTCATGCGTGTGCATTATGTCATGCGTGTGCATTACGGGAGAGACCGGGATTTCGTTTCGGCTCATTTTCTCAGCCTGGATGTAGACTGTCCGTTGCAGTAGGGCCACCTGCAGTCCAAATCACCTCCATTGTTGGAGGGCCTCCAATCAGCAGGCTGGTTTTATCTTGTTGGAGGGCCTCCAATCAGCAGGCTGGTTTTATCTGACAGAAACCCCAGAAAAGGAGGTTGAAGGGCTGAAGGAGAGGGAAGTATGCACTGCTTAGACAAACCCTTGTTCTCTCTCTCCATTATGCAAATTTCATACCAAGGAAAGATGGCAGACAAGTTGAAGTGAGATAGATCTTCACTTCACTTTTCTATACCTGTAAATAGTGGTACCTCAAGTAGTGTACATAAGATGATTTTCTTCAAATAATGTCCGTTCATTACTGTTAAGTACGGAAGCCCGTTGAGGACAATACGTTTTATTTACCAACCCAATCGCCAGAATAAAATGTGGGCATTGTACGTTTCGCAATCCACGGATCTCAACGTCAATTTGGAACAAAACGGCGGTAAATTTGAAAACCTTGACGCCTTTCTAACATACAGTATAATGCAAATAAAACAACTTGAACAACTTTGGTTATGTTTAGGCTAAGGTTAAGGTTAGGATTACGGTTTGGGTTTGGCTTAAATAATAAAAATGTTAAACGCTCACAGTTTCAATGCAGACTTTGGAAACTCTATCATCCATGGCTGGGACTTAAACATGGCCCTCCTCCAGTATGAAAGGCAAGTGTTTAGGCCCCCCATCCACCGCGGCCAACAGATTCAGCAGGAAGTAGGTCAAAGTTGAAACAATTTGAACTTTGAGCGCAGCGGCACACGTTGACAAAATCGAGCAGTGCGAGACGCCAAGGGTAGCGCTTCCACATAGTTGGGAGGCAGCACTCTCCCCACAGAAAACAGCAGCACAGTGGGCGCAGAGCTGTTTTACCACAGATCATGTTGAGGCACTGCTCCCCCTATAGGAAAACAACGGCACAGCGAGCACGGAGCTGTTTTACTACGGATCATGTGTGGGGGGCACTGCTCTCCCTATAGGAAAACAACGGCACAGAGCTGTTTTACCACAGATCGTGTTGGGAGGCACTGCTCCACCTATAGACGGTTTTCACCAGAGCGCAACCCCACAGCACTTCCTTTTTCTCAGCATTCTGCAAACTGCAGAAATATTCACTCGACATCGTTACTTTTGTTTTGCCGCTCACTATACAGCTGAGCCTCAGCTGTATAGACGGTTTTCACAGAATGGTCAGTCCTGCACTTGAATGTTTTTTTTTCTTTTATGTCCATAGCAAACACTGCAACAGGAAGTGAGCGGGGGTTCAATTTAGAATGTTTTTGTTGTCAAGTTAAAACCGTCTATAGGAAAACAAGGCCAGGTCGAAACCTGGCATAGGCCCGTGTGCTACTAATTTGAGTGGGAAGAGGGAGAGGATTGAGATGGAGAGATGGATAAAACATCATTTTTATTGTATAGCTTCATTGAAATGCTTAGTTTATAAGTTTAATGTGGAAAATAAGCATTTTTCATTTGCCCCTGTCTGCTCTATAATTGTGCAGGATCGTTCTTTTATGGTGATAATTGAATAATCAGTGGTTGCCTCGTAGTTTCCCATAAGCCAATAGCATAGCAGCACATCACCTCATACACCTTTGCTCAACTGCACTGATAGCCTATCACATTGTAGCACTCCCCTTAGGCAGCCTATCACATGGCTGCTGTGTGTATCCTCCTGTGCCTTAATGTATCTAGAATGCTAGGAAATGCACAGTGAGCCTCGCTCCTTTTCTTCAAATAGTGTGTTCCACATTGACTTTTGAATATATTGTTTTTAAATGCCTCGCGTGTTACTTGTGTTGTTACGTGTGGCCGGTTCCATTTTGCAGCCTGCGAGCGACGGTGGATCTTCCCGCGAGGCATCTATAAGTAAGGAACCAGACTTGATTATGATCAGGGTTCCCACACATGCTGATGGGTCAAATTGCAGAACGGTCCATCAGAAAACGCATAAGTTCGGGCCTTCCTCCTGCGTCACAACGCTGTAACGTTATGGAGATGTCAATTACACTGCCTGTCTATTGTGTTATGTTATACTTGGTTGTACATAAGAAAGTAAAAAAAATATCTATATTTGTCCCATTGATATTTTATTGGCATTTTCCAATTGAAACAAGCCGTTTGATTTTCCACCTTTTGTCCCTGTTTGTGTTTAGGGAAGCAGGATATTATGGATTTTTTTGAAACGATGCGATAACCAATACATATCTGCTTTAACACGACATGCATATATTGAACATCAAAAGATACTATAACCGATATGATATTTACCCTAATTATTATAATTAAGACATTCTTATATTAATGATTTAAAAAAACAAGTTCTTCGGCTTTATTCTATGCACACCTAATGTCCCTGTGCTATTTCATCATGTCATGAATGGACGTAGTTACATGGCTGGATTATTTGGAAAAGAGTAGTCTCGGCTCACCCCCCCCCCCCCCCCAGCTGTTTCCAAACAAAGACTCATGTCTCAACTACACGCGTACATTGTATCCTAGTTTCCTACAAAGGCTTGTATCTCTGTAACCGTAACCCGTACAGACTCGTGGGTGGCAGCATTAGCTTCGGGGGCATTTTCATTCATTTCACAAGTGCAATTTTGATGGCCAAGACAATTATAAAGGGGGGAGGATCAACGTTTACTCACCTATTTTCGGATAAACTGCAGATGTGGGAGACGAGAGCAGCTACCCACAGACACCTTCTTCATGAAGAACAACAAATTACTATACCAGTCTTTCAGACAATAGTGCTCATTTGCGCATCCAGGGTTCAAAACAAAATCGTCCTCGGAGCCGAGCAGTGTTGCCAGCTGTGTTCTGTGAGCGAATATAAGAGCAAACGAATACAAGAAGTTTCGGTGAGATTTTTCAAAGTAAAAGAACGATTCGGCACAATGTTTCCAGGTGAAAAGTGAGGCAACTGGTGTCAATCAAGGAAAATCCCGGTGAATAGTGTAACAACACAGGAGGCTAACACGATTCAGTGAAGGGAAGAGGGAGTGTGTGTGTTTGCTCATGTGTGGCGCTTTCATAGACAGGTCAGGATCGCATCGCACTTCACATGAGACATACTGGTTTTGAACTGCTCGTGAGACCAATGAATGAACATGTAAGAGTCTGTCTGCTCTGGCTTAAAACGAAAGCTTTTTTCGCGGTCTACTCGTTTCTTTTGAGCACGCCATGTGAAATGACACTCTCTCGCAGCAGCACAGAGGACCGCTGGCCTACACCATTCAGCATGCATTTCAGCTTCCAGGTGTATTAACGCCACCTACTGGACTGCAGAGAGGTGCAGGACCAGCGGGCAAATTCATTCCCGACAAACGGGAAAATAAAGGTCCTGTGTGTTCTCCACACACGGGCCAACAACAGCACAGCAGGCGCAGAACTGTTTTACTGTGGATCATGTGTCTCTTTGGTCCTGAGCTGCTGATGCTGAAGGGGGACAGGAACTTGAATCGACCTGCGGGCGTCAATAATCCAAATTGAACTGCTGCTGAGACGCCCCATCAAATTGTCAATAGCTTAGGGGTCTGGTGTAATGTTCTGAGACAATCAATTACAGTTTTTTTTGCTGTCTTTGATTAGATTAAATGAGAAGATTATGATAGGTGGGGGGAGAGGGAGGTAAAGCTCTTAGAAAACTCTGCTTTCAACTTTCTCACAGAGGCCTTTTGAGTTTTCCTGTTTGTCAATTTCTAATTTCCAGCTTGTAAGCAGTGGTGTAGTGCAGGGTATATGCAGATATAGAGTATAACCACTGTAGTACTACAGGTTATATGCAGGTATACGGAGTATACCCACTATAGTGCAGGGTATATGCAGGTATACAGAGTATACCCACTGTAGTGCAGGGTATATGCAGGTATATAGAGTATACCCACTCTAGTGCAGGGTATATGCAGGTATACAGAGTATACCCACTGTAGTGCAGGGTATATGCAGGTATATGGAGTATACCCACTGTAGTGCAGGGTATATGCAGGTATATGGAGTATACACACTGTAGTGCAGGGTATATGCAGGTATACAGAGTATACCCACTGTAGTGCAGGTTATATGCAGGTATACAGAGTATACCCACTGTAGTGCAGGGTATATGCAGGTATATGGAGTATACCCACTGTAGTGCAGGGTATATGCAGATATAGAGTATAACCACTGTAGTACTACAGGTTATATGCAGGTATACGGAGTATACCCACTATAGTGCAGGGTATATGCAGGTATACAGAGTATACCCACTGTAGTGCAGGGTATATGCAGGTATATAGAGTATACCCACTCTAGTGCAGGGTATATGCAGGTATACAGAGTATACCCACTGTAGTGCAGGGTATATGCAGGTATATGGAGTATACCCACTGTAGTGCAGGGTATATGCAGGTATATGGAGTATACACACTGTAGTGCAGGGTATATGCAGGTATACAGAGTATACCCACTGTAGTGCAGGTTATATGCAGGTATACAGAGTATACCCACTGTAGTGCAGGGTATATGCAGGTATATGGAGTATACCCACTGTAGTGCAGGGTATATGCAGGTATATGGAATATACCCACTGTAGTGCAGGGTATATGCAGGTATATGGAGTATACCCACTGTAGTGCAGGGTATATGCAGGTATAGTATACACACTGTAGTGCAGGGTATATGCAGGTATAGTATACACACTGTAGTGCAGGGTATATGCAGGTATATGGAGTATACCCACTGTAGTGCAGGTTATATGCAGGTATAGTATACACACTGTAGTGCAGGGTATATGCAGGTATATGGAGTATACACACTGTAGTGCAGGGTATATGCAGGTATAGTATACACACTGTAGTGCAGGGTATATGCAGGTATAGTATACACACTGTAGTGCAGGGTATATGCAGGTATATGGAGTATACCCACTGTAGTGCAGGTTATATGCAGGTATAGTATACACACTGTAGTGCAGGGTATATGCAGGTATATGGAGTATACACACTGTAGTGCAGGGTATATGCAGGTATAGTATACACACTGTAGTGCAGGTATATGGAGTATACACACTGTAGTGCAGGTTATATGCAGGTATATGGAGTATACACACTGTAGTGCAGGTTATATGCAGGTATATGGAGTATACACACTGTAGTGCAGGGTATATGCAGGTATATGGAGTATACCCACTGTAGTGCAGGGTATATGCAGGTATATGGAATATACCCACTGTAGTGCAGGGTATATGCAGGTATATGGAGTATACACACTGTAGTGCAGGGTATATGCAGGTATATGGAGTATACCCACTGTAGTGCAGGGTATATACAGGTATAGTATACCCACTGTAGTGCAGGGTATATGCAGGTATATGGAGTATACCCACTGTAGTGCAGGGTATATGCAGGTATATGGAGTATACCCACTGTAGTGCAGGGTATATGCAGGTATAGTATACCCACTGTAGTGCAGGGTATATGCAGGTATATGGAGTATACCCACTGTAGTGCAGGGTATATGCAGGTATATGGAGTATACCCACTGTAGTGCAGGGTATATGCAGGTATAGTATACCCACTGTAGTGCAGGGTATATGCAGGTATATGGAGTATACCCACTGTAGTGCAGGGTATATGCAGGTATATGGAATATACCCACTGTAGTGCAGGGTATATGCAGGTATATGGAGTATACCCACTGTAGTGCAGGGTATATGCAGGTATATGGAGTATACCCACTGTAGTGCAGGGTATATGCAGGTATAGTATACACACTGTAGTGCAGGGTATATGCAGGTATAGTATACACACTGTAGTGCAGGGTATATGCAGGTATATGGAGTATACCCACTGTAGTGCAGGTTATATGCAGGTATAGTATACACACTGTAGTGCAGGGTATATGCAGGTATATGGAGTATACACACTGTAGTGCAGGGTATATGCAGGTATAGTATACACACTGTAGTGCAGGGTATATGCAGGTATAGTATACACACTGTAGTGCAGGGTATATGCAGGTATATGGAGTATACCCACTGTAGTGCAGGTTATATGCAGGTATAGTATACACACTGTAGTGCAGGGTATATGCAGGTATATGGAGTATACACACTGTAGTGCAGGGTATATGCAGGTATAGTATACACACTGTAGTGCAGGTATATGGAGTATACACACTGTAGTGCAGGTTATATGCAGGTATATGGAGTATACACACTGTAGTGCAGGTTATATGCAGGTATATGGAGTATACACACTGTAGTGCAGGGTATATGCAGGTATATGGAGTATACCCACTGTAGTGCAGGGTATATGCAGGTATATGGAATATACCCACTGTAGTGCAGGGTATATGCAGGTATATGGAGTATACACACTGTAGTGCAGGGTATATGCAGGTATATGGAGTATACCCACTGTAGTGCAGGGTATATACAGGTATAGTATACCCACTGTAGTGCAGGGTATATGCAGGTATATGGAGTATACCCACTGTAGTGCAGGGTATATGCAGGTATATGGAGTATACCCACTGTAGTGCAGGGTATATGCAGGTATAGTATACCCACTGTAGTGCAGGGTATATGCAGGTATATGGAGTATACCCACTGTAGTGCAGGGTATATGCAGGTATATGGAGTATACCCACTGTAGTGCAGGGTATATGCAGGTATAGTATACCCACTGTAGTGCAGGGTATATGCAGGTATATGGAGTATACCCACTGTAGTGCAGGGTATATGCAGGTATATGGAATATACCCACTGTAGTGCAGGGTATATGCAGGTATATGGAGTATACCCACTGTAGTGCAGGGTATATGCAGGTATATGGAGTATACACACTGTAGTGCAGGGTATATGCAGGTATAGTATACCCACTGTAGTGCAGGGTATATGCAGGTATACAGAGTATACACACTGTAGTGCAGGGTATATGCAGGTATACAGAGTATACACACTGTAGTGCAGGGTATATGCAGGTATATGGAGTATACCCACTGTAGTGCAGGTTATATGCAGGTATATGGAGTATACCCACTGTAGTGCAGGGTATATGCAGGTATAGTATACCCACTGTAGTGCAGGGTATATGCAGGTATAGTATACACACTGTAGTGCAGGGTATATGCAGGTATACAGAGTATACCCGCTGTAGTGCAGGGTATATGCAGGTATATGGAGTACCCACTGTAGTGCAGGGTATATGCAGGTATATGGAGTATACCCACTGTAGTGCAGGGTATATGCAGGTATATGGAATATACCCACTGTAGTGCAGGGTATATGCAGGTATATGGAGTATACACACTGTAGTGCAGGGTATATGCAGGTATATGGAATATACCCACTGTAGTGCAGGGTATATGCAGGTATATGGAGTATACACACTGTAGTGCAGGTTATATGCAGGTATATGGAGTATACACACTGTAGTGCAGGGTATATGCAGGTATAGTATACACACTGTAGTGCAGGGTATATGCAGGTATATGGAGTATACCCACTGTAGTGCAGGGTATATGCAGTTATATGGAGTATACACACTGTAGTGCAGGGTATATGCAGGTATATGGAGTATACACACTGTAGTGCAGGGTATATGCAGGTATATGGAGTATACCCACTGTAGTGCAGGGTATATGCAGGTATATGGAGTATACACACTGTAGTGCAGGGTATATGCAGGTATATGGAGTATACCCACTGTAGTGCAGGGTATATGCAGGTATATGGAGTATACACACTGTAGTGCAGGGTATATGCAGGTATATGGAGTGTACCCACTGTAGTGCAGGGTATATGGGACGGCACGGTGGCTCAGTGGTTAACACTGTTGCCTCACAGCAAGAAGGTCCCGGGTTCGAACCCTGGTCCGTCCCAGGTCCTTTCTGTGTGGAGTTTGCATGTTCTCCCCGTGTTCGTGTGGGTTTTCTCCGGGTGCTCCGGTTTCCTCCCACCATCAAAGAAAGACATGTATGTTAGCGTTAATACTCCTGTCAGTGCCCCTGACCAAGGTACTGGCAAAAGAACTGGAGTTGGTCCCCGGGCGCTGCACAGTGGCTGACCACTGCTCCTAGTTCTAGGAAGGTTCCTAGTAGAGGATGGGTCAAATGCAGAGGATGAATTTCCCCAAGGGGATAAATAAAGGATAACTTAACTTAATATGCAGGTATATGGAGTATACCCACTGTAGTGCAGGGTATATGCAGGTATCCACAATCTGATTTCACCAAGTAACAGTTGTTCCTGGACCAACATTTCTTCCTAGTATGGGCCGGGAAAACCCCGCCCTGAACTCATTTGATTGGTCGCCGCAATTGCTTCTTCCTGAAAATGTGTGGCAAGTAAAAAAACGTGGTTAACTTAAGATTAGGGTTAGGGTTTTCTTATCTAACCACAACCATAACCAAACCCTCACTGCTTGGTCCCACCAAGTCTGTCTGCGCAGTGTTCTGGCTGTGTCAAGTCAAGTCAAGTCAAGTTTATTTATATAGCCCTAATTCACAAGCATGTCTCAGAGGGCTTCACAGAAAATATGTCTAGCTAATTCTAGCTGACACAACAGTAACAAGAATATACAGAATAAAGATAACATTTGAACAATTGATAATATAGAAAATATAGGAATGAGGGGAGAGCAGAGGAGAGCGCAGGAGAAGGGAGAATAGCAGGGGGAATGTGAGAGAGTGATGGGGTGGGGAGGGTATAGGAGGAGAGAGCAGGAGAGGGGAAGGGAGGGGAGGTGTGGGGGAGAAGAGAGCAGGGGGAGGGAGGAGGTGGGGAGAGAATGAGCAATATAGACGGAGGAGAGGGGGGAGGTGGGGAGAAGATAGGAATGTGGAGGAGGAGAGAAGGAGAGATGGGGATGCAGGGGGGGGAGAGCCAGGGTAGAGAAGCAAGGGGAGCGTCCCACATCCCCCCCCCCCCCCCCCCCCCCCCCCCAGAGAGGACAGAGAGGAGGAGAGAACAGAGAAGGAGAGGTGGGAGGGTGCAGGGGAAGGAGTGCAGGGGGAGAGGAGGAGAGAACAGAGAAGGAGAGGTGGGAGGGTGCAGGGGGAACGCGGGAGGAGGAGGCGGGGGAGGGAACAGACCTCTCCGCCCCCTCCTCCCCCCCCCCCCCCCCGAGAGGACAGAGAGGAGGAGAGAGCAGAGAAGGAGAGGTGGGGGGGTGTAGGGGAAGGAGTGCAGGGGGAATGTGAGAGAGGGGAGAGGACAGGGAGGAGGAGAGAACAGAGAAGGAGAGGTGGGAGGGTGCAGGGGAGGGAGAGCAGGGGGAACGTGGGAAGGGGCGGCGGGGGAGGGAAGAGCATGGAAAGAGAGGGGGCGAGGGGGGAGTGGGAAATGTGGGAGAGTGGGGAACAGGAGGGGGAAGAAGGGAAAGGAGCGGGGGAAAGAGAAAGAGAGGGGGGGGGGGAAGATCAGACAACTGACTACTCTAAGCATTAACCAGAGCTAGCTGGGACATAGTATCTAGCTAGTCTACAGCCTAATCTGGCCTATCCTACTCTGCTCTAGTCTGATCTTTGCCTGAACACTAACAGGTCAGCCTTAGGCTGTAGCTAATCTATCGCCTACCTAAACTGTTCTAAACCAACCGGCAGCCCTCGACCAGTGATGAAGAGCACCGATGCCCCCCGCCCCGGCCCCCCGCCCACATAAGGCGTGGGAGAGAAGGCCGGGCCGGGACACAGCGGCGTCCCCACACCCCCAGTGAACGCAAGAAAACCTTTCCACCAAATGGATTGCCCCAGTGACTTGGCTTGGCTGAGGAGGAACCTTGTGAGGTCGTTGTGCTACAGGGGCCCAGCAATGGTCGCCTGAGTAAGCCCACCCCCCACGCGACCTGCTCCCAGACCCGCCCCCAGCTAGTGACTGGGAACCGAGAGAGCAGGCCACGCAGGCCACGCGGGCCCACCCAGGCAGTGGACCCAGCAGCGGACCCCCATCCGGGGACTCCCCTCCGAGACAGGCTGAGAGATGCCGGGCTAAACCATGAACAGAGTTTTCCGGCAGTGAAACTCTGTAAATGGTTTATTATGGAAACAAAATTTACAAGAGAACAGAAAATTGAAAATGTAAAAAAGAGTCCAACAGAGGGATATAAAAATGTAGTTTTAAAATTATCCTAAAATCAGGGAAGGGAGTTGAAAATGTAAAAAGTAGAGTCCAAACGAAATAGAAAATGTAGTCTTTAAGTGTTCGTAGGTTTAGAGAATACTAGCTAAGAGGAGGGGAGGGGAGGATAAGAGTCGGAGGTGGTGATTAAGGGGAGGGGAGGATAGGAGTTGGAGGTGATGAGGCTGGGGGGGGGGGGGGGGTCCCCCCCTTCCCTTAGGCAGGCAGGTGACCAGGATGATGAGGATAGGGGTCGGTGGTGGTGAAGAGCCCGGGGTGTCAGACAGTAGATGGAGTAGCGGGTAGATGGCCTAGGGTGACGACAGGTGGCTAGGGCGATGACGGCCGGACCTAGGGCTGCAGCGGCGGGGGTGTACGTCAGGCCAATGAAGGACACCTGATGGGGAGAGAGAGAAGAGAGCGGGGGAATCTGCGCAGAGGTGGAACTAACTCTATAGACAACAATAGAATTAGGTCAAAACAAAATTTATTAGGATTTTATTTTATTTTTTATTTTTTAGGATGACTAATACTATACTGCTAATTCAGGTCTAAGTACCACCTAACACCACTGTCAATGTGCCGCGGCTTTGCTCCATCCTCCCCACGGCGGCATGTCCCACCGCACACGTTTCAGAAGCGGAGTGCTTCCGAGCGCTGCCTGGCAGCTGGATGCAAGATCGTGCGGGATTTATGAGATGGCGCGATACTGTGTGTACCACGGGGTGGATGTAAAGAGCACAACACACAAACAACACAGTCTGTCGTTGACTTGCTTTTGATTTGATAATTTCCCCTTGATTGTTGTGCTTCTACCATGGGTAAGTACGCTGAAATTATTTATTTATTTGTCATACAGTGCCTGTTAGCAGGAGGAGAACTCTTGCATTTCTTCTCCTACTTGAAAGACTACAGGGGGAGGGGGGTGGAAGGAGAAGGAGTCGGTATTGGGTCTGCACACAGTGTTTTATTATGAAAAAAAAGACAGGATTCTCGTGCAGTTGCTGTGTCTGACTTCCGGGCTGAACGATCTGCTCTGTGCAGCTTGACGCAGCTTCCAGGCGGCATCCGTGAAAAATAGAACTGCCGCGTATCTTTAGCGGAGCGGGGCGCCGAGCTGCTTCTGGGATCACACGCGAGCCGTAACCCTAACCACATTGTTGTACTTGCCTAAACCTAATGTCTAACCCTAATGTTTTATAAAAATGTGTGTGGTGCGAACAAACACATTTTTATATAAGACGCACATTTTTATATAAGAACGTCTGTGTGTTAAAATACCACCTGGTGTAACTTTTAGAGAAGACACTTTTTTTGACAAAATATATGCGCTGACAAAAGTTTTAAACGTTCACCTGCTGCTTATTGGTTAAGACTGAAAGTGTTTCTTCATGTACCGGACATTTAGTAATGATTAATATTGATGCTAAGCTTATTTGACAACTTGTCTGGCTTAAAATAGAAATATGAAATCAGAGCAGAGCATGTGTGCCCTTCATATGACAAACACTGCATACAATCTGACTTATTGAAATTGGAAAATGCCGTCTGTGTCAAGGGCTCAATTTAATGTTTCTTTTTAAAGGCATGACTCCCTATAAGCATTCAATTTACAAGAAGCATCATGTCTCCCACAGTGTTTCAGTGTGTTTCCCGATGTGGGTAATTCAGTCTGTCACCTAATCAACTCTGCCACATTGATCCCAGCACTTTAACCAAGCACACATTCCCCTCCTCGCCTTCAGAAGCCCACAGTCTCATTAAGAATCATGTCCCTTTTGAGGTATCCACTTCCCCCGGGGAACTCCATGTCAACGGCTGAAAACCATGCATACACAAGGCTAAACAGCTGTCCCCGGAAATGATATACTGTATATCACCCAAACAGTCTCCACGCCGGCCTGGGAACGGTGAGGCCAAGGGGTCGCCCAGTCAGAGCTGGCTAATGTGGCCGGGGAAAGGGGAGTTTGGCGTCCCCTGCTGGAACTGCTACCTCCACCACCCCATCCCACATAAGCAGCTGGAGATGGATGGACCCAAACAGGCTGCCATATATATGCCAATAGAGAGCAAATGCCAATACTGTAGATTAGCCAGGGAGTGCTGCTTCACAACTGCAGGTGTCAAAATCGGTATCAGTTCTATTTTTCAACATTTACTG
Organism: Poromitra crassiceps; assembly: GCF_964638095.1. Classification (NCBI taxonomy): domain Eukaryota; kingdom Metazoa; phylum Chordata; class Actinopteri; order Beryciformes; family Melamphaidae; genus Poromitra; species Poromitra crassiceps. The sequence continues at coordinate 20,971,179 of NC_139643.1, read as the reverse complement.
CTGTCGTGGGTTCAAATCTCTCTCTTCTCACCTTTCCTGTCTGATAAAGTAAAAATGCCGCAAAAATTATATGTATATAAATATATTATATATATATATATATCTTTTTTTTTATGCCTCCGCCGGCGATAGCCAGGCCGGAGGCATTATGGATCCGGGTTGTCCGTCCGTCCGTACAGTACGTACGTCCGATGTGTACCGGGAGGAGGGGTACTTGGCACTCTACAAGGGGTTGGTGCCCAAGATAATGAGACTTGGACCAGGTGGGGCAGTGATGCTGCTAGTCTATGAATATGTGTCCGGATGGCTGAATAGGAACTGGTAAAAAGGTTGAGAAAGGAAACCCACCGGAGTGCCTTATGGATCTTACCTCAATCCTAACACCCTCCACTGATCCCACTAAGTCAGTTTATCAGGGATGAAGAAAAGCAACATTATTTTCAGGTTCACAACATATTTTTATGCCTCCGCCGGCGATAGCCAGGCCGGAGGCATTATGCATCCGGGTTGTCCGTCCGTACGTCCGATGTTCGTTAATGTGATATCTGAGGAACGCCATGACGGAATTTCATAAAATTTGCCTCAGACAGCGACTTAGACTCAAGGATGATCTGATTAGATTTTGGTGGTCAAAGGTCAAGGTCACTGTGACCTCTCGAACGCCATTTTCAAGCTTGTTAACGCAATATCTCAGGAATCCCTTGACGGAATTTAATCAAATTTGCCTCAAACATCGCCTTGTGATGACGGGTGATTCGCCCGGCCGGTCTCTTTCCCTTGTGTGGGATCCCACTCATATATATGTAGGCTATATATATATTTACAAGCACAATATATATATTTACAAGCTGTATGTAACGGGGTCAGCTTGCCATTCCGAAGTGTCGGCATTCCGATCATTGACTTCTATGCTTTCGGAGAGGCTGCCCTTTTTATCTCCAAAAAATGTTTCGCCGAGAGGTTAGGTTGTGGGGGAGGTTAGGCTTAGGCGTGGGGGGTGGGAGAGGTTAGGTTTAGGGTTAGGGTCTGGGGGAGGGTTCTTTCGCAATGGCGAGACAGATCTCAATTTTGTCGGAATGCCGGTATTTCGGAGTGCCGACATTTCGGAATGCCGAGGTGTCCCCGTATGTAACTGGTGGCACTGTGTTGTGATTTTGGGGTGTATGTATGTTTTTTCTTTCTTTTCTTTCCTGTATCTGAGTTTGTTCGTTTTTTAGTTTTTCTGTGTACTAAAAAATTGAAATTGCAAAATAAAAAAATTGAACTCTTAGCGTATCGCGCACTTCTCCACAGAGGCAGCCGTCGATGAGAAGAAAGAAGGGAAAGGATGCAAGGCACGGGAGAAGGAAAACCGAGATGCCAAGAAAGTGTTCAAGACGGGGCTCTACCATCCGACGGACAACCTTCTCTTTGCACCTCTGCCTCCTGTCGCCCCACGCACGCCTGTGAGAAAAAGGTACATTGTAATTACTAGGACAATTTTTTTTTTTTTTTTTATTAAGATAATCTTTGCCCATTGATTTGAGATAAAACACATGATCTAAGTCCTGCGACCTTGTCTGTTTTGGTATATAATATATTTTTAAAAAACTATTTTTTATTTTTGCGCCAAACCGAATATTTTATGGTTACTCACGATTCGGTAGGTCACGGGTTGGCTTGGTTCCAGCCTTGAAACCGTTAGATAACGATTTTTCTAAATGTCTCTGGAGAAAATGAATGGGGAACTTACTTCTGGGGCAAATGACATCACGAAAAAGTGAAGTCACGTGCCTGTTGCGCTCTATTCCCTTCAAGCGTTCCTCTTTGGACAAATAGATCTTTTTAGATGAGGAGTTTCATTAAATCCATCTTTGCTTGACTTGGCATCATGGAAATTTGCCGTCGTTGCCATTTTTCTCTGTCATCTCACAGGGAAAACATCGGTGAAACGCAAAGGAGTGCAGAGTGGGGTACTTTATGCAAGACTGCTGAGAGCTCTGTCAGGGAAGAGCAGAGCTTGACTGAGCAGACCAAGTCAAATGGTGATCATTCAATCAATACCCTTACTTACCACCAGTATGATTTCATCTCCACTTCAGTGCTTCCACAAGTGAGGCAACAATTCAATTCACCTGTGTGTGGGGTTTATAAATATTTTGACAATGTATTCTCTGTAACTGTGTTTTACTGATGTGCTCCTCACATACAGTATTTTGTGTGAAAGGTAACTTACTTTATTCCTTCAGCAGATGTATCTACGCCCCCTCCAGCATGGTCTGCACTCATCGCAAAGGGGATGTCTCCGTTTTCAGCCTGGCATGCGCTCTTAGAAAAGGACATTGTTAATTTGCCTCCACCATTATCACCCCTGCAATCTCCTGCCCGACGTCCCCAAAAGGTTGACTTTGAATACACACAGTTTGCAATTCCATAGTATTACGATCTTTATTCTGAATTAATCTCAATACTCAATTTGAAGGAGATTGTGAATTAACTCTAATTTGTCTGTTTTGGGGATAAGGTTGCGATGGAAAAGGAAGGTGGTCAAAGAGCTCAGAAGAGGAGACGGATGGAGTCGGGTGGAGAGAAGTAGGCCCCTATCGTTGCATCGGCGCAGTTTCTAGGCCGAGCGGCAGGCGCAGATCAAAGCAGTGGGCGTGGAAAGGCGCACTTGATATCGTCGTGCTGGCGCTAGATGCAGCCCAAAGCATTACAACCACGCCTTTTAGGCGTAAAATTATGCACCGTCATGCTCATTGGATAAGTGCAATAAACGAATCGCACGCTTGCCTTTTTAGCTCCAATTCCAGTGATCCCGCAAAACCAGACGAAAGCCAAACGCTCTGCCCCCCCCCCCCCCCCTCCCTTCATCCAGCCTGTCTGTCTGCATTATAGGCTATTATTCCATATTATTATGCTTCTCAAACCAATCTAACTGCAGTTTCAATACTGCAAGCATGTAAATACGCTACACTATAGCAAGATCAAAGTGAAAATAATGTTCTATGCATCAGCTAGAAAAATATAGCCTATTAGATTGGTGAAAGTTTGTCCAGAAAGATATCATTTTCTCTCGCCTGCTGCAGGAAGGATGATGCACATAAATATACCCTACATTATGTCAAGTCATTGCATAAATGTGTTTTTATTGTAAAACTAAATGTGAAATAGGGCCAAGTTATTGGACGGACATCACAGTATAGCAGATGCCATTAGAAGCGCGTTCCGAAGCGCGTTCCGCTGTTACTTCTCTAAATCACGTTAACTCGACAAGGGGTATATATATGCCCAGGAGGACATATATGTTTCACATAGGGTGGTGTTTTCATTTCGAGGTTTTATTTGGTCCAATATTGAAATGTTGACAATGGCAGGCTGTGTTACCATTACACATTAATTTAGAACTACCTTTTATATCTATTTTGGCTCATTTGGTGGCTATTTAGTAGCGAAATGAAGAAACACAATGCATGCTGGGAACTCAGAGAGAGAGAGAGAGAAGGGTGACAGAGAAGAAGCAGTGAAGGCAAAGAATAGGCCTGCTTTTGAAAAGCGCAAAGCGCTAAATGTAGGCCAGCTCCCAAGATATGACTAGGCTGGTATTTAGCGCCGACACGCCCACTTTGGGACTGCGCCACGCCCATTCGGCCTAAAGCGCATTTGGCAGCCTAAAGCCTATTGCTATCTTGCCGAAACAGGCGCAAGGCACGTTTTTTTGCGGTTAAGGCCCGTAATAGCGCCGATGGCCTGTGGGAGAATAGAGCCCGTAGTCTCTCCCAAGTTTAGTAATTGAAGAAAATTCTCCTTCTAGCCAGGCCCAGACAGAGGAGCAAAATGTCCCCGGCTTGGCAAAGGGAAGTGTCCTGTGATAACGCAAAGAGGGAGATGACAGGCAAACGGCGCAGAGAAGAGGCAGACGTGAGTACCTCTGTCTTTGTTTCAGTGCCTCTTTCTTCTACCTGTTCCTGGTAGAGTGACATTTTTGTTTGAGAACCTTCCTTATGGTTTCGGTTTCTCCCTACAGATGTCCAGATCGAAGCTGCTTGAGCACCTACACCGACGGGACATGTTGGCTGCTTTCGAACAAAGCCTGCAAAGTTGGTGCCGCGTCTATGTGCCGACAGACCGCAGTGCCGACAGTCCGCAATGAGGTAAACCTCCAACCTGCTCGACACTCGTCTATATATCATTGATCCCTGTCACATGGAGTGAGTTATCAGGTGAGTTGAAGGTCATGGACTTTCAGACAGAATCTCGCACGTCTCGTCCTTCATCCCCCCCCCCCCCTCTCTGCTGTGGGTCGTATTGATTTGTTCCATGTCAATTAATCATGACAAGAATGTTGCGGAGAGAAGAACTGTACAAAAACACCAACACAGCTCATGGGTGTAATAAAATGTATGAGCGTAGTCTGCAGTTGTACAAATAATGTATGTAAGATGCCAGAGTACTGCATCCAGAGAGACATACAACCTTACATCCTGGAGCAGGGGTGTCCAAACTTTTTTGAATGGGGGCCTGATTAGATTTTGTTTACCATCTAAAAACATTAGTTCTGCCTGTGTTGCTCCTACTTGGTGCTTGTCTACAAACTGTATGATAGTGCTGTCATCGTTAGGTGAATAGAAAAAATGTGAACTTGAACTTGCTTGATTAACCAATACTGTGTGGAGGGCCACATATAGGGCTCTATCTTCCCAAAAGCGCTATTTTAGCGTTTGCGCTCGTTTAACGCCGTGCCCAATGCAAATTGGGGGCGGACACAAGCGCATGCCTGCGATAACTGTACTGGGCATTGGCTGCCTCAAGCCAAAGCAGGCGTTTCAGCGCTAAAATGTGGTGATAGATGGCATTATGCTATCGTCAGCAGCGCGCAATTAGTTTGCGCTAAGAGCTTTGAAAAGGACCTCTTACGCGCAAATACCTCTCTGCGCTGGGTGCGCTGCACGGAGATTACGGCTGCGCTCCCAGCGCAGAGAGGTATTTGCGCAGTGGAAAGTGGAATTTGTTTTGGAGATGTCATTACGCACAGCCTTGCCACGCCAAGACATCAAATTATGCTGCTATATTGGGTATTAGCAGATAATTCAGTGAGGCAATCAACTATAACTCACTGAGAAACTTTTATCACATCGCAAAGAGGGAAAAATATTGAGAAAACTTGTGGGACAATGGACATAGGCTATTTACCTTCATAAGCCGGAGGTTCGTTGGCACCACAGACGATCTGTCAATAAGCTCCCTCTGTCCTCGCACGAGTGAGTACGGGGACACCTCGCCATTCCGAAGTGTCGGCATTCCGATCATTGACTTCTATGCTTTCGGAGAGGCGGCCCTTTTTTATCTCCAAAAAATGTTTCGCCGAGAGGTTAGGTTAGGCTTAGGCGTGGGGGGTGGGAGAGGTTAGGTTTAGGGTTAGGGTCTGGGGGAGGGTTCTTTCGCAATGGCGAGGTTAGGGTTAGAATTTTGTCGGAATGCCGGTATTTCGGAGCGCCGACATTTCGGAATGCCGAGGTGTCCCCAGTGAGTACACTCTATTACGCATGGAGAGAATTACAGCATATTGCCTCGCGCAAACAGCCATTGTGAGACGGGAATCTGATTGGTTTTGATTGACGTAATGCCCAGCCTTGCCTGCCCACACCTGTGAATAATTCTGGTAGTGAAGACCGCCCAAATCCTGTTTGCTCAGACATTTCGGGGCGCAGATGATTTTGGCACAGCTCTAATTTGCGCTTGCGACAGGTGCCGTGAACGTTTCCACATGCCCGCCGAGAATTGCATCCCCAACATATTTCGGGGCTGTTTTAACTTAGAAATCAGGGAGGTCACGTCTACCAGACAATTATATCACTTTTAATCAGTTACATGTCTGTATAAATGATTACAAGTAGCTCCCGTGAGGTGGGGATGCTTTTTTTTGCTGCTCGGCGGGGGAGCAAAACTCGGCAGAACACCTGGCGGACGGCGCAATTAACACGTTGAGTGCCAAGGACGAGATATCTCGGCTTACATAATCCAACCGTTGAGTGCCAAGGACGAGATATCTCGGCTTACATAAACATTATTTTTTTTTGACGGTGGGACATCGATCAACCCCTTTTACGTCTCCTACACCAGAATTGGAGGTATTGAATGTGTATAATCTATTTTACCGACCCACTGAGTGTCGACATGTCTCTCCACAGTAGAAAGAGGCGACCCAAAACTGGACGGAAAAGCGCGACGAAGCCGTTCTCATACTGTAAAATTGATGGCGAAAACGCTTTCACTTTCGCGCTGATGCACAGCGGTGGCAACGGTGGGGGGTTCCAAGAATAGATTGGATGCACACTTTGAAACACGCAGCATAAATATGACCATAATCGCATCAAAGCTCTCAACCAAAACTCCACGAAACGAGCGAGTCCACCCAGACTTCCTCAAACAGCGGCCGCGCAAACAGGCAGCAGCCAGGCAGCAGCAACTTCGTTGTGACACGCCCGCTGGAGAGCCAGGGAGGCAGGAGGAGAACACACACGGAGGGAGGAGTTGGAAGCAGAGGGGGGTTTCCTGCTGTTATGGAGGAAATTACTGTTCAAAACTATTGTTTAGATGTCTGACTCTTACTGATGCCAAAAATGAATGGTTAAAGTGACTGTTCTATCGAATTTCACAAAAAGCCGTTTATCTCTGAATAATTTTTCTGACGCTGAAACCATGCTGTATTCAACTGCTAATGCTTACATAACTACTAACTCTACAAACTAACTATTTTAGACAGAGAAAGCACACATTCTATTAGTTCTTTTTAGATGATTGGTGTTCACGAAGTCTTAACAGAAAAGAATCCTCGGCTCTTGTAAAATGAGCCAGAATCCTAAAAAAAAAACCTGGCAGAACCTACCTACAGCATTGAAAAAAGGGCTGGCAGTCAATGTGTTAAGGCGGAATGCTATCTTCCGTGCCTTAAAGAGCATGGTGCAGGTAAAAAAAAAAATCTGAATTGACATTTTGGGCTCATGATTACAGTGAAAACACTCCAAAAAGACAAAGATCCCCCCCCCCCCCCCCCCCCCACAGGCCCCCAGGGTATAAATATGGAGGAAAAGGTGGCATTTTATGAATGAGCGTGTGACATAACAACAGGAGTGACATCACAAGAGGAGAATGTTCTGCTGGGGCTGACACAGGGATGCAAAGTCATAGAGAGTGAAAAAAGGTGACAGATACCAGGGCAGACATAAAACCACTCAGAAATCTATCAAAAATATTTTGATCGGAATGCAGCCAGGGTCGAATCTGCCAGAATAAGCTCGTACTTGACAGAGGAGGAAATAATTGGAAGAAAAAGAACATGGTTTGCATTCTTTAGCTGTATTATTGTTTTTCTTTGTGCAGTGGATTTGTGAGGAGATACAAGATACGTGAATATGTGTCCATTCACTGGTGGAAAATGTAGCTGAAGAATTTAATTGCCCCCTTTCCACACAGTTGAATGGATCAGGCTGGGAATAGATGGGGATGTTAGATCAAGGAAATAGCAAGTACTGTAAAAAGCTCCACATTTGACTCTTTTTGATGTTGAGTGTTCAACTCATAGTTCTCTAGTCATTGTTCAACTTATGTACTTATGTACTAGTCCTAGACCAAAGGAATTCTATATGTGCTTACACATTAAAGTCAGAATGAAACGGGGGAGGGGGAATACAATTTATCACCTTGTTAGTACATTTTCCATGCCATAATGTACATAATATAGTATTAATAGTCTATAGGACGAATCAGCGTGACGTCACTTGCCACACAGAAATGTCGAACCCCGCAGCAGTTAATAGTATGAGTTGTGCCAAACAAACGTTAATATCTCAAAAACGATATACATCACATTGCTTATATTTTGACATTCTGAGTGAGAGCAGAATTAGCTCAAGAGTTTGATGTATAATATATACATGTCGTGTTAAAGTTGTGGGAACTGTCGCCGTTTTTATAATGCAAACAGAGTTAGCAGGCTAGTCTCAAGCCTCGCGCCACTTGGGCTCCATAGGGTTCCATTTGCCGTTGCCACCCAGTGACGCGGATTGTTTACCAAAATTACTTGCTTGAATTAATTACTTATTACTTTACTGATCCCTCATATAGTAATATCGTTATATAGTCATATACAGTGTTGGGTTACTTTTAAAACATATTCTACTACAGATTACTGAATACATGCCCTAAAATGTAATTTGTAAGAACGGGGCACACAGAGAAATGGTTGTGTGAAATGTCTTCTTCGTTTGTAAGTAAAATGTTCTTTATATCTCCATGTAAAAAACCTCTGGGCCAACATGGCCATTGTGGTGTGTGACAGTGCACTGCGCGCACACAAACTGTTCCACTTCTTTTTTTTAAACTGTTTATGGGGAATGCGTGCCTCATATGCCTGCAACTAAAAGTAATCCCTTTGGTTTTTAAGGACAGTAACTGTATTCATACCATCAATTTAAACTGTAACTATCATATTTTGTATTTTAAATACGCTATTGTAAAGACATTCCCTTTACTTCTAAACCCTGGTCATATAGTACAGTGATTCTCAACCTTTTTCCATATCAAGGACCCCTCATTTACTACACACTAGAGCCACGAACCCCCATTTGACCCCTCATTTACTACAGCCACGAACCCCCATTTGACCCTCATTTACTACACACTACAGCCACGGACCCCCATTTGACCCCTCATTTACTACAGCCACGAACCCCCATTTGACCCTCATTTACTACAGCCACGAACCCCCATTTGACCCTCATTTACTACAGCCATGCACCCCCATTTGACCCCTCATTTACTACAGCCATGAACCCCCATTTGACCCCTTATTTACTACAGCCACGAACCCCCATTTGACCCTCATTTACTACAGCCATGCACCCCCATTTGACCCCTCATTTACTACAGCCATGAACCCCCATTTGAACCTCATTTACTACAGCCATGAACCCCCATTTGAACCTCATTTACTACAGCCATGAACCCCCATTTGACCCCTCATTTACTACAGCCATGAACCCCCATTTGACCCCTCATTTACTACAGCCACGAACCCCCATTTGACCCCTCATTTACTACAGCCACGAACCCCCATTTGACCCCTCATTTACTACAGCCATGAACCCCCATTTGACCCCTCATTTACTACAGCCACGAACCCCCATTTGACCCCTCATTTACTACAGCCACGAACCCCCATTTGACCCCTCATTTACTACAGCCACGAACCCCCATTTGACCCCTCATTTACTACAGCCACGAACCCCCATTTGACCCTCATTTACTACAGCCACGAACCCCCATTTGACCCCTCATTTACTACAGCCACAGAGGTCCATTTGACCCCTTATTTACTACAGCCACGAACCCCCATTTGACCCCTCATTTACTACAGCCATGAACCCCCATTTGACCCCTCATTTACTACAGCCATGAACCCCCATTTGACCCCTCATTTACTACAGCCACGAACCCCCATTTGACCCCTCATTTACTACAGCCACGAACCCCCATTTGACCCTCATTTACTACAGCCACGAACCCCCATTTGACCCCTCATTTACTACAGCCATGAACCCACATTTGACCCCTCATTTACTACAGCCACGAACCCCCATTTGACCCCTCATTTACTACAGCCACGAACCCCCATTTGACCCTCATTTACTACAGCCACGAACCCCCATTTGACCCTCATTTACTACAGCCACGAACCCCCATTTGACCCCTCATTTACTACAGCCACGAACCCCCATTTGACCCTCATTTACTACAGCCACGAACCCCCATTTGAACCTCATTTACTACAGCCACGAACCCCCATTTGACCCCTCATTTACTACAGCCACAAACCCCCATTTGAACCTCATTTACTACAGCCACGAACCCCCATTTGACCCCTCATTTACTAGAGCCACGAACCCCCATTTGACCCCTCATTTACTACAGCCACAAACCCCCATTTGAACCTCATTTACTACAGCCATGAACCCACATTTGACCCCTCATTTACTACAGCCACGAACCCCCATTTGACCCCTCATTTACTACAGCCACAAACCCCCATTTGAACCTCATTTACTACAGCCACGAACCCCCATTTGACCCCTCATTTACTACAGCCACGAACCCCCATTTGACCCCTCATTTACTACAGCCACGAACCCCCATTTGACCCCTCATTTACTACAGCCATGAACCCACATTTGACCCCTCATTTACTACAGCCACGAACCCCCATTTGATCCCTCATTTACTACAGCCACGAACCCCCATTTGACCCCTCATTTACTACAGCCACGAACCCCCATTTGACCCCTCATTTACTACAGCCACGAACCCCCATTTGACCCCTCATTTACTACAGCCACGAACCCCCATTTGACCCCTCATTTACTACAGCCACGAACCCCCATTTGACCCTCATTTACTACAGCCACAGAGGTCCATTTGACCCCTTATTTACTACAGCCACGAACCCCCATTTGACCCCTCATTTACTACAGCCACGAACCCCCATTTGACCCCTCATTTACTACAGCCACGAACCCCCATTTGACCCCTCATTTACTACAGCCACAAACCCCCATTTGAACCTCATTTACTACAGCCACAAACCCCCATTTGACCCCTCATTTACTACAGCCACGAACCCCCATTTGAACCTCATTTACTACAGCCACAAACCCCCATTTGAACCTAATTTACTACAGCCACGAACCCCCATTTGACCCTCATTTACTACAGCCATGAACCCCCATTTGAACCTCATTTACTACAGCCACGAACCCCCATTTGAACCTCATTTACTACAGCCATGAACCCCCATTTGAACCTCATTTACTACAGCCACAAACCCCCATTTGAACCTCATTTACTACAGCCACGAACCCCCATTTGAACCTCATTTACTACAGCCACAAACCCCCATTTGAACCTAATTTACTACAGCCACGAACCCCCATTTGACCCTCATTTACTACAGCCATGAACCCCCATTTGAACCTCATTTACTACAGCCACGAACCCCCATTTGAACCTCATTTACTACAGCCACGAACCCCCATTTGAACCTCATTTACTACAGCCACGAACCCCCATTTGAACCTCATTTACTACAGCCACGAACCCCCATTTGACCCCTCATTTACTACAGCCACGAACCCCCATTTGAACCTCATTTACTACAGCCACAAACCCCCATTTGACCCCTCATTTACTACAGCCATGAACCCCCAATTGAACCTCATTTACTACAGCCACGAACCCCCATTTGACCCCTCATTTACTACGGACCCCCATTTGATGCCATTTCGTCTCTTGGACCCAAATCTGAGAAGATTTTTTATTGTCAGATATGATTTTGTCCAGAATTCCATGACTGTCATTCTTCTACATCCTGTAATGCTGTAGTTTAACAACGCATCCGTTTTCTGCGGACCCCCTGGAACCCCTTCAGGTACCCCTGATGGGCTACTGTCTGCCTTTCCGAAGCCTTGCCACTCCGAACGTTAACTTCCATTATTCGGACTGGCCGTCGTTCACCTTAGAAGCCGCAATGCCGACCTTAGGTTTAGGCGTGGGGGTGGGAGAGGTTAGGTTTTGGGTTAGGGTCTGGGGGAGGTTAGGTTTAGGCATCGGGGGAGGTTAGGTTTGGCGTGAAAAATGGGGGAATATAGAACCCGGGGAACATAGACATGATCCCTTTCTGAGTGCCGATATTTCGGAGTGGCAGAACGTCGGAGTGGCAGTACGTCGGAGTGGTAGCATGTAACCCCCTCTGATGGTCCCCACACACCTCACGTTTAGAACCACTGATATAGTACATCAAACACATTTTATATCAAACTCACATTACTGGAATACATTGTGTATGTTTTTTTTTTATGATTACGTCATGTTGTAAACTGATTTATGAGCGCTTTATGTCCCACCATCCGGTTTTCAACTGGAAATACATTGAATCACAGAAGCATTCAACAATGTAGGGACAGTATAGAGAGGCAAAGTGAACGTCACTTCCTGCTTTTCTCCCTGTACCAGCGCTGGAAAAAATATGAATGACGGTGAACGGAGAATAACATTACTTTTTTGATCCCGTTTGAATTCTGCCACGGGGTGCCAACGTTAATTTTAAAACATAACTTTGCATGTCAAGAAAGTCGCAGTTTGTTGCCAAACTGTTGCACTATAAGTTATAAATCAGAAAGACTACATACGTCACTTTCTCTACCGGCAAAGCTGAAGACCGGCGACATGCCACGAGCTATGTCGTTTTTTATACGAAACTAACCCCTACGTTTCGGTTTGACGACAAACTGCGACTTTCTTTACATGCAAAGTTATGTTTTAAATTGACAAAATTTACGTTGGCACCCCGTGGCACAATTCAAACGGGATAAAAAAAATTGCGTTATTCAATTTTCTCTTTTGACGTACTGAATGCATACGTTGTCTATTGACACTGTTTTTATTTATTTATTTTATTGTTACACATTCCAAGACAAGAGCGAATAAAAGAAAAATATTTGATCACACAAAAAAAGTAGCGTTATTCTCCGTTCACTGCCATTCATATTTTTTCCACCGCTGGTACAGGGAGAAAGCAGGAAGTGACGTTTCACTTTGGCTCTCTATAGTATGGCCCCAATCTGCATGAAGCTGCTGTTAGAGGAAGGACTATTTCATACCTCATAATAACCGACAGACATTGCAAGATGCAGATGTTCACATGGTGAACGTTAGGGGCGGGCGTGACTCGCCCCCAACCCATTACTATTCAGGCAGACCGCCCAAAAAGGTCACGCTGATCAATCAGGATATAACTGACAGACATGGAGTGCGAGAGGAAATCCCTGGCAAGAAGAAGTGCCATGATGATCACCTTTTCACTCGCCAGCACATCAGGCATTATCATCGTACTACTAATAAGTGGAGATCTATATAATAATAGGTGCCGGGATGGTCTGAGAGACCTTGAGCGGCGAATGTTCATTAAAGGAGTAATTTTGTCGTTATCCCAAGCCGATCCATCGCCCTGCGGTTCTGATGCGGATTGATTAGTATGCCTTGTCTTCTTCTGGTGTTTTCCGGAATGGAAATGGAGAGGGGCGATACTACGCCGCGACGACGACAATAACAACAGTCATCACCGTGGGCGTACGACCTTCTCTTGTGTTCCGTCTCCTCTCGGATTAATCTCAGCTGGGACTGCATGGTTCATAAACAAACAGAAAACAATTTCCCGACTAAATTGCCACGAAGTGTCACCAAGGAGATGCAGGGGAATAGCGAGTATCTGAGGCTGCCCTCAACTCATAACTCCGCTCTCAATCTGAAGTTTGAGCGTCTCTCTCTTTCCCCCTCGCCTGATTCCTGCACGGTCAATGTGAAGTAGCATCTCATCATGATGAACGAGTAGAGTCACCTTGAAGACAACAAACAGCATGAGAGGTCATTGCGATTTTTTTTTTTATCTTATTTGGGGGGGGGGGGGTCATTTTTAAGGAAATCACATCCAAGGAGACTGTGAAATTAGCTCGTAAAAAAACAAATGCACACAATTTCCTTAATGAATTGGCACAGAACTTCATCAATCAGACAGCGCCTGAGTGTGACATTGGGCCATTCTGCCAGATGAACAGACGAAAGGATGAGCTGAAGTGAAGTCCAATATGAGCGATATCAAAATGATGGTCTGACAAATCTACAAAAGAAAAGTCTGAGCATTGGAGTCTGGAAAAATATGGAATTTTGAAATGGAAAATGTATAGGAACCCTGCCAAATTCTCAAGTATACTTCAGTCATTTTTAGGGATGTCACAATATATCGTCCCACAATATATCGTGATATCAAAACGTGACAATATGTATCGTTGAGATGAAATCTCATATCGTGAGAAAAAGAAGCTGAACATGGTGGTTTTACTTCGTTTCGAACTCAAGCTCTCACTAGTGCCTTAAACGCTGCAACGCAGCCCTATGGAAGACTGTTATTTTGCTCCAAAATTACTTTTCATTAAAACCTGACCACCCACCCGTAGGTGGCGTGGTACCCCCTGGGACTGACACGGATCCACGTGACTACGTCACGTCCTGCCAGTCCAGGGAATAATCACTTCCGCTTTCTTCCACCCGCTGTGAAGACGTGTTTTGTGAAAGCTCCGACGGTTAACAAGGAGTTATATTATATAGCTTTAGATACTAGGCTCGTTCCGGCTGACTTGCCCACCTCAAGAGGGTCGCGTGGACGGGATAAAGCAGGCTTCGGAGACCGACCCTGTACCCTTCACCCTGCGGCGTCGGAACAAGTCATCTAAAAAGCTAAGAGTATCTTCCTTAGTTAACTGTTTATTGCTACCGCCGTGTAGCTCTACTGCTATTGCCGTATAGTGGTTATTGCTGCCGCTGTGTAGCTTTGCTTCGCTCCCCTGGCTGGGGCAGCGTTTTCGTTTGAGGGCCGATTTAGGTCCGCGCTCAAACTGTTAAGCTTTGCATACGTGCAAATAGCTTGTACCACGTAGCACAGGAACAAAGAGGCTAAGTAGCCCAGTTGTTGCAGATAGCTACCTTGGCACCCGTGCGGGTAGTTTTCGTGTGCTAGGTACTTTAGGCGCCGGCTTTAAAGCGCGCGCGTTAGATAGTTAGCTAGTTTGCTCAGTGCAGCTAGCTTGGACTACCTTGTAAACAGCTAGGTGCTGTATTAGCTGTGAGGCTACGCTGGCCGGTTACGACCAGCACAATTAATTTGATGTGTGCATGCAAGGCAGGAGCACGCTGCACAGGCGTTGCTGTGACCTACATAAATGTAGTGTAGCTTTACTGGCGTCTGGGATTTTAGCTGGGCGATTCGCTAGCTAGGTGAGCTCGCCCCGCACCTTGTGTGGGCCGCTTCTCTCAGTACTTACGCCATCTTAAGGCCCAATTATACTCCATTTTCATCCGTAACTAAGGGCGTCCGTTTCAAACGGTGTAATCGTCACTGTCCACATGCTTCCATGCGTCTTTCACGTTGGTATCATGTTAAGTAATACATCCACCACAGTAGAGAGTCAAATGCATGAGTGTGTGTGTGATTTCCTCCGTTTCATGCGTATCTGTAAGCTTTCAGATGACGGACAGAAAACGGACGAAATGAACGCAGAGTACGGACAGAGGGTCTGTCCGTCTCCGTCTTTAACGTTGAGTATAATTGGGCCTTTAGCCAGCTTGCTTGTCTGCTAAGTGTTGCTTGCCTCGTGCAATTAGCATCTACTAGATTGCAACTCCCTTTGAGGAGTTTCTTCTGAGATTGACTAGCTTCACGGGCCGCTGGCCTTTGCTTGCGGTCACGCTTGCTTCCCCGTGTTACTCAGGGTAGAGACGCGCTACACCGGCCTGTACGCAGGCTTGTGTTAGCGCACGCTTGTTTCAGTGCTTATGCTAGCTTAGCTAGTGGCTTCCACGTCTGTTCTCTCGGGTTAACAGGTTGTGGGTATTGGTGCCCCCCCTTCGGGATGGGCTATTGCCACTTACGTTACCATTGCACGCGCACGTTCGCTAGCCTCCGGGTTGCTTACTGTCTAGCCTGTGCTTCTCGCTAGCTTGCTTAAGCAGTACTCCCGCTAATAGGGTGCGCCCTGCGGGAGCTTGCTATTAGTGGTTAGCTTCCTGCTTCCTCTTGCTACTGAGCAGGGAAGGTCAGGGAGGGGATGGGCCGTGTGTAAAACTACTTGGCCGAGTATGATTCGGCACGTTAAGTGCGTGTTCGGCCTTGGGCACGAGCACGCTGCACAGGCGCCTTGAACCTTCGGTTTTGTCCGCAGCTAAGCTCTTTAGAGCTGACCAAGGTCCGCTCTCAAAGAAGTGTTAAAGCTAGCGTGCCTTGCATAGGTGCAGATAGCAATATTAGTACTGTTTAGCACAGAACGATAGCATTTTGCAGATAGCTGGCGTGCACCCGTGCAGTTAGTACCTGTGTGCTAAGTACATTGGGCGCGAGATACCGCCGCTACAATAGACATACTGCTCCTTGCTGGCGCTACGCGTCCAGCAGGGCGTACAGCTCGCCAAGGTCTGGGCTCAGTGCCAGCCTTTGGCTTGTAGCTCTAAGGACAAGCCCACCGCCCTTGGTGCCCAAGGCCCGGGGTGGTTGGGAGCTCTCCATGGGTCGCACTCCCTTGTTGGGGCGCCCCCTGCAAGTGCAGGGAGCCTGGCTGGGGGCACAGCGCACCTTGGTCCATGGCCACGGCCTGGCCTCGGTTGGCAGCAGGCAAGCCCACCGGTTGGCTCACCAAGGCTGGGCTTAGTTCCAGCCTGCGGCTTGTAGCTTTAGACCCACCGTCCTCGGTGCCCAAGGCCCGAGTTCGGTCGGGAGCTCGCCCAGGGTCTCATACCCAGCATCAAGGCTCGCCTTGGTCCATGGCTACGGCCTGGCCTCGGCTAGAGGCTCCTAGGACAGCCCACCATCAATGGCGCCAACAGCTCATTGCTGGTCGGGAGCTCGCCTGGGGGCCGCACTGTCGGACAAGTCCACGTGCGTCTCGAGAGAGAACGTTACCTCCGCAGTCCCCCCAGCCTGCGAAAGGCGCACGGCAGGGGGGGGTTACTTCGATACAACAGCACGTCAGTAGGCGGAGCTTGCGTAAGAAGTTCTCCCCCAGCATGCACAGCTTCTACGGAACTGTCCATGCGGCGGGGGGGCGTAGCCTCTCACGTCCCGCCCCCCCATCAGGGCACCGGATCGAAAGGTCCCGGGGCCCAGCAATATGCTCATGACTATATTTCAGGGATCATTTCTATAGTTTCTAACTTGAGAAATGTGTTTCTAAAAATGTTCAGTCTCGCTATCCACGCGCTCCGTTGGCCACAAGAGACCATCTTGTCCAACAGGCTCGATGCCTGGGAGCATCTATGTTCCCCCGTCCCCATTACGGCGCACCCTCCAGAGGGGATACGCGCTACAGTTTGCCCACCCACGTTCGACGGGACCCCCGATCTGGCCGTGGAGGAGGAGGCCATGGACGGCTCCATGCGTCCAAAATTGGACCTTCGGCGTCTCAAAAACAAGACGCTGAGGAAGTCCCGTCCCGAATGCTCTCTTCCCCGCCTGTTCAAGTTGAGACAGGGGGATTTCTTACTTCCAGGGATCTGGAAGGTGCGGTCTTCCATGTCCACATGGTCAGGAGACACAGGAAATACCTGAGGTTCTCCTTACTGGGGAAGGCTTACGAGTTCTGTGGCTTGCCATTCGGCATGTCTTTGAGCCCGCGAACCCTCACGGTGTGCGTGGAGGCAGCCGTGGCTCCCCTCCGCGCGAGGGGGATCCGCGTCTTCCTATATCTCAACGTCGTTCTCTTAGCGGCCGACTTGAGGGTCGGTGCCGCGGAACATACCAAGGTGGTGACCGATCACCGGCAAACCTTAGGGTTTTTGGTGAACCGGCAGAAGAGTTGCCTCGTCCCAGCGCAGGCGGCGACCTTCCTGGGGCTCGAGCTATACTTCCTGCGAGCCTTTCGCCAGAGCGACAGGCTCGCACGGTTCGGACAGCAAGCCAAGGACGTTAGGTCTGTGCCCTCGGTGTCAGTGCATCAGTGCACAGTGATGTTGGGCCTGATGGCCTCAGCACTGCATGTGCTCCCGCTAGGGAGGCTACACATGCTCTCGTGGTCCAAATATGGTTCTCAGGCTTCGCCTGGACTCGGCCGGGGACCGTCATCGCAGGGTTCCTCTGACAGGTCAGGCCTGGCGGGCGATGGCTATATGGGCGGACCCCCGTTACCTCTCGAGAGGTACTCGGTGGGGCCCTGTCCCGCTCAGGATGGTGATTCGCACAGACGCCTCCCTCTGGGGAGGGGGTGCGATTTGCGGGCATTTTTCGGCGAACGGCCGGTGGGAGGCTCAGGAGCTTCGCCACATAAACGTGCTAGAGCTGAAGGCGATTCGCAGGGCTCTGCCTCAGGACAAGCCCACCATCAATGGCGCCATGGGCCCATCGTTGGTTGGGAGCTCTCTTGGGGACCGCACTGCCGGACAAGTCCGCGTGCGGACAGACTCGAAAGAGAACGTTGCCTCCGCAGTCCCCCCGGCATGCGGAGGTAACACTTCCAGCGGCTCACACATGGGCACCATGTGCTGATTCGCTCGGACAATAGGGCAGCGATCGCCCACCTGAACAAACAGGGCGGTGTGCGGTCGGGGGCGCTGAACCATAGCGGGGATTCACCTGTGGGTGTATCCCCATCTCCTTTCAGTGTCAGCGGTCTATCTGCCGGGACGGCGGAGTTACGACCGGCCTGCTGTCTCGAGGCAATCCCCGTTATACGGAGTGGTGCCTCTACCCTCGGGTGATGGAACAGGTTTGGGCCAGGGTTGGTCGCGCCTGCGTCGATCTCTCGCATCGCGGCGCGCGACACACTGCCCACTGTGGTTCTCGATCCAGGAGGACAGCCCCCGTTAGGTCATGACGCGCTAAAAGCGCACGCGTGGCCGAGGGAGGGGCTCTATGCGTTTCCCCCGACCCCCCCTGATCCGTCAGGTGTTGGACAGGGTGAGGGAACAGCGCCTCCGGCTCGTTTTAGTCTGTTTGGCACAGGCAGACATGGTTTGCGGACCTGGTCTCCCTGGCGCAAGATCCGCCCTGGGCATTGCCGGTACGGGCCGATCTCCTATCCCAGGCGGAGGGGGAGGTGTTCCACCCCTCCCCAGGCAGGTGGAAGCTAGCGGTCTGGCTCCTGAACCGGACCAGTTGCTAGCCCAGGGCTTGCCTGATAATGTGGGATGCACTATGCAGCAAGTAAGGGCGTGGATCCAGTGAACTGCAGTGTGCGACCAGTTCTCCGTTTCCTTCAGAGCCTGCTTGACGCGGGTCAGTCCCCGCAGTCGTTTAAGGTGTACGTAGCCGCGATTCTGCTTGCCATAGGGGAATTGAAGGGAGCCCCGTGGGGGCGTACCCTTTGGTCTTGCACCTCGTGAAGGGGGCGCGTAAACTGCGCCCGCCGTCGCGGTGCGTTTTTCCCCCCAAATCGGACCTGGTTACGGTGCTGGACGGGCTAACGGGTCATCCGTTTGAGCCCTTGGACTCCGCCGATTTAAGGGTTCTGTCTTTAAAGACCGCGCTGCTGCTGGCCTTGTCGTCAGGAAAGAGAGTTGGTGACCTGATTGCCCTCTCGGTGCAGCAGGCCTGTGTGGTAATGATGGGCGCAGGGTTACGTTGCGACCTAACCCGGCTTACCAACCTAAGATTATCGATGTCAGCTTTAGGTCTATGGTCATAGACTTATCAGCATTCTGTCCCCCGCCGTTCAGTTAGAGACGGGCGAGGAGAGACGTTTGCTCATGCTGTGCCCCGTAAGGGCGCTCTCGGCCTATGTGGCCAGGACGCGTTCTTTACGCATTACAGATCAGCTGTTGGTTTGCTTTGGGCAAAGGGCCCAGGGCGGGCCCCTTTCCAAGGATCGCTTATCACACTGGATAGTGGAGGCGATCGCGTTGGCATACTCTGCCGTGGGCAAGGTTCCCCAGGAGGGTATCAAGGCGCTTTCTACGCGAGGTGTTGCGACATCCTCTGCGTTGTTGCACGGTGTGTCGGTGGAGGACATGTGTGCCGCGGCCTCATGGTCCTCTCATCACACTTTTGTCAGGTACTACAGTCTCGACGTGTCCGGTGCGCAGTTCGCGCACGCGGTGCTGTCGGTGGCAAGAGAGTAGTATCGTTGCCACTCTAATATGTCGGACGGTTAGGCATAAACGTTGCCATATGGCCGTGGTTCACCGGTGCCTTTCGGGTCGCCCTGTGGGGTGCTCCCGGCAGCAAGGTCGGTTGAATGGAGGCACTAGTGAGAGCTTGAGTTCGAAACGAAGTAAAACGTTAGGGTTGTGCTACAACCCAGGTTTTACGAGTGAGAACGAGAGCTCTCACTACCCAGCCTTGCTGTGTCGATGCGTCACGGGGTGCATCGGATCTCAGCGGGTTGGAAGAAATTAGAGTGATTATTCCCTGGACTGGCAGGACGTGACGTAGTCACGTGGATCCGTGTCAGTCCCAGGGGGTACCACGCCACCTACGGGTGGGTGGTCAGGTTTTAATGAAAAGTAATTTTGGAGCAAAATAACAGTCTTCCATAGGGCTGCGTTGCAGCGTTTAAGGCACTAGTGAGAGCTCTCGTTCTCACTCGTAAAACCTGGGTTGTAGCACAACCCTAACGTTCACTGATCTGCATCTGATTGCATGCTCGCTCTCCTTTTCATTGCTTTGTTTGAACAGACGAGGGACGTTACAGACACGGAGGATGAAAATGGTGAAATTACTCAAATTAGCCTGGAGGATGCCCCCTCAACTTACAAATCGATTGCAAAAAAATAATATTGTGTCGTTATCGTGTATCGTATCGTATCGTGAACTGAGTGTATCGTGACACTAGTCATTTTACATGTAACAGTCGGTATTAGAGGCTAGGTTAATACTAGCTAAATGTAACAAGTTATATTGCATCGGCAATTCGGCATACATAAAGTGATTTACAATGGTGTTTCCAATCACATATCCCGTTCGGCAGCTGCTGAGCTGTACAGAGAGTTCCGTAGTTATGTAGTGTAACTGTTTAGTAACGTTACCCTTGGCATTGTTGGCAAACGAAAACAAATCCTCGAACTATCAAACCTTCGTTCTTCTTACGTCTCCGCGCAGGGCATGCTGCCTGCCCTGTGCAGAGCGCATCCATCAGGTCAGACTCGGGTCAATCGGTCAGGTGCAAATGCTGTGTTTAAGTGTAGCCTGAGACAATGGGCTGCTATCGCGATAGCTCCATCTGTATCTCTTGTAGCGTACTATTGTGCTAGATCAGGCCCCCAACCTATACCTATCCAGTTAATAGATAATATATAATAATCCATGGTGCTGCTAGCTAGTTATCTTCCATTTTCGTTTTCTGTCAGTCATAAATTCTTGCCAATGGCACGCACGCACTGATCTCCTTGACAACTGCTCAGGCGCGTAATTCAAATCGGGACATTATTCTCGTTTGAGCGTAGTTGACTTCTGTCGAGTGTGAGAGGTCACGGAAAGCCACAGTTGCTAGCTTGATCTTCAGACGAATTCAACGCCCAATTCCACACGACGACAACAACACAACAAACTTTGTGCAAAAAATTGTACTAACTAAACATAGGTAGCTAGCTACACATTTCCAACCAACCTCCGTGGCATTAGCTCGTTGCCCAACTTGCCTCTTGATTGCAGATCTGTTCTTCCCAATCAGAGAGCGAGATTAAATAGGCAGACATCTCTAGCAGAGGAGAACGACAGAGACAAGGCCCTCATGGACATTGTCTGCTCCAGTCTGCAAAGTGCATGTTGCAGATGATCACGCGGACAGGGGCAACACAAGTGCCAGGTTTGCCTCGCACCATTTATGAACAAACGCTCCCTTACGAGGCATATAAGGATCACCATCCCTAGTTTCATCCCTCTTTCTCTCAACCTAAAGCAGGCCCGACGACGAGCTGCCAAGTTTGCCAAGCAACTTTTGGCAGCCGCACCACCCTGTGGTGCCTCAAGAAAAGAAATGCAGATTGCAGACCGGGAAAGAGCCAACACAAGTGTGAAGTTTGCCTCAAACATTATCTCCATAAACGCTCCCTGGAGAAGCAGGAGGAAGACCACCATTAGGTAAAGGATACACACTGGATGGCCAGCAGCACATGGGAATCAGACCACCTGATAGGGCTTTCTCTGCATGTCTGTCCCTTTCTGTCCTCCATCACTCTTCCTTCTCTCTCTCTCTCTCTCTCTCTCTCTCTCTCTCTCTCTCTCTCTCTCTCTCTCTCTCTCTCTCTCTCTCTCTCTCTCTCTCTCTCTCTCTCTCTCTCTCTCTCTCTCTCTCTCTCTCTCTCTCTCTCTCTCTCTCTCTCTCTCTCTCTCTCTCTCTCTCTCTCTCTCTCTCTCTCTCTCTCTCTCTCTCTCTCTCTCTCTCTCTCTCTCCCTGCACTCAAAGTCAGCAGGTTTGGATAAACTGCCAGTCTACTTAACCCCCACCACCCTG
The DNA here is from genome assembly GCF_964638095.1 of Poromitra crassiceps. Taxonomy (NCBI): domain Eukaryota; kingdom Metazoa; phylum Chordata; class Actinopteri; order Beryciformes; family Melamphaidae; genus Poromitra; species Poromitra crassiceps. The sequence goes on along the minus strand of NC_139643.1, from coordinate 20,949,157 downwards.
CCAGACTTAAGCCTGTACTATGTTGTCTGTCAAGTTCCTTTCACAGACGCAATTCCTGCTATTTACTGTAATGTCTCTTTCAGTTTGCAAACAATTGCCTATTACAGGATGGTGGACGATCTGGAGGCATTCCGGGTTAATTGGGGGATGACAGAGACTTGGTTGTCTCTTTCTAAACTGTGGTAATATATATATATATATATATATATATATATATATAGGGTTGGGTAGGTTACTTTTAAATAGGAATCCCTTAAAGTTACTTGTTACTTGTTAAAAATTGTACTTAGTAACGTAATGCGATTACCACTATTTAAAAGTAAAGTAGGGATTACTTGCAGTTACTTTTGGATTACTTTATTTTTATTTTTATCCAGGAATGTCCCATTGGGATACAAGATCTCTTCTTCCAGGGAGTCCTGGTCAAGAGTCCTGGCTAAAACCCTTATTTAACTAGATGAAGCATGTTTTACCATTGATAACCAGATAAGAATGTTTATACCAACATGAATACAACAAGAGTTATTTTTAAGACCACTTTAATTTACGTTATGGGTATTTTTAATGATGTGGAGTGGAAGACGCAGCTTGTTGCTTTAATCTTGAAACACGAAGTGAAATGCTGTAAGCACTTCTGCCCTGTTGACTCCACGCCTGACCCAACTTGCTGCAGCTTTGCTCCAACATCCGTGAAAAATAGAAGCCTTGCGTATCTTTTTCGGAGAGCTCCGGATCGTCGGAGCTGGGACGGAGTAGACACGCAACGCAGCGGAGTAGGTGGGAGTTGACACAATGATTAGAGTGGAAACGTATCGGCTCCGAAGCCGTACCGCAGCGCAGACGGACCGAACACGGACTCAGTGGAATGTGGCCGTAACGCCTACATTCCGCCTACATTCCACTAGGTCCGTGTTCGGTCCGTCTGCGCTGCGGTACGGCTTCTGAGCAGATACGTTTCCACTCTAATCATTGTGTCAACTCCCACCTACTCCGCTGCGTTGCGTGTCTACTCCGTCCCAGCTCCGACGATCCGGAGCTCTCCGAAAAAGATACGCAAGGCTTCTATTTTTCACGGATGACGGAGCAGAGCTGCAGCAAGTTGGGCGGAGCCAGGCATGGAGTCAACAGGGCAGAGGTGCTTACAGCATTCACTATCAAGCCAGAGGACAAACATGTATGAGGAAAAGTTCATAATTGAAGTGGAAAACCACAAAATAATTTATGACACGACACATCCTTTTTCCAAGGACAACACCAAGCAAGTCCACCCCTCCTCTGCTTCTCCAGTTGGGAACAATGATCTTCTGCCTGTTTGTCGTTGTATTTATCCCACATACAAATTGTCTCGCGCGATTTTACCATGAGAACCTGTGGGTCTCGTCACTCTAGCTGTCTGGCGGAGCAGAGCCGTGACGTGCTCTGCACGCAGCCGGTTAGTGTTGGCGCAGCACAGAGCACGGAGCAAAACCGGAGAACAGCTGCAACGCAACGCAATGCAACCAATGCAATCCCGGCATTAGTGAAAGTAAAAACCTCTCGCCCCATGCCGACTAGAGCAGCGTTTGTCAGCACGGGTATCAGGCGGATACATTCAATGCAGATTTTCCACTGCCTGGCAGCTCGTAGCTGACAGCCCCACACACAAGCGCCTTCCACATGGATTCTACTGAAAATATCATTTTCAGTAGAATCCATGTGGAAGGCGCTTGATCTGTCTAAACACTGAGCGAACGTAAAAGTGCTGTTGCTCCGCCTCGCTCGTCCTCGTCACAGTCAGTCACTGGCACCAGGCTACACCGTTTCTTGTTGTTATTTTGTAAAATGAATGAAGAGGCAAGGGCGAATGTAATCCCGCCTGTAACGTCGTTACTATACCCCCGTTACTCTAATCTAGATTACACATCTTAAAATGTACTGTGACAGATTACAGTTACCGTTTTTTTGTAATCAGATTACGTAACGGTGTTACATGTAATCCGTTACTCCCCAACCCTGTATATATATATATATATATATATATATATATATATATATATATATATATATATATATATATACGGTATATATATATATATTGTTGCTATCATCCACGCTTTGTAGTTTTTTTAGTGCTGGTATGTTTTTTTATTTCTACTTTCAATTCTAAAAGTAAAGCGCTGAAAATTGTCAAAATAGAGCGTACATGTACACATATCGATTTGTTTAGGTGGGCGTTGTTTTGGGGACTGCCCCCTAGTCCGATACCTCACGAGTCCGATACCTCACGAGTCCGACACCTCATGGTTTTGGGTTAGGGTCTGGGGGAGGTTAGGTTTAGGCGTGGGGGTGGGAGAGGTTAGGTTTTGGGTTAGGGTCTGGGGGAGGTTAGGTTTAGGCGTGGGGGTGGGAGAGGTTAGGTTTTGGGTTAGCGTCTGGGGGAAGTTAGCCTCTTTTTTCGGACTCGTGAGGTGTCGGACTCGTGAGGTATCGGACTCGTGCCATGGCACCGTTGTTTTAGGTGGCTAAATTACGTTTTAGTTCTTGGCCCCGTGTACTAGAGAGACAGAGGTCTGGAGGCTGCTGCTTCAGAGTGCTGGGTCTCGATAAACGGTGCGCTCAGCGTCCAGAACACTGTACCTATTTCAGTTAGTGTATGCAACTAGCTGATAGGTTTCCTTGGAGCTGTTACTCCAGAAATTGGCCGTTATTTACTTGGGAATGTCTCTCACTCATATCGTTGTGAACTGCCTTTTTATGTGTGGCTTGCCTTCCATAGCAACAGTAACCAAGGGGGGCAGCACTTAGTGAAGGGTGAATTGAATCTAGCGTCACCGTGTCCTGCATCGGTCTCCTCTTTGCCTGTTTCGTCACGTCCGGGTCAGATGTCTCTGACGTGGTTTCCGGTACTTTAGCGGGCATTTCAGATGCGCGATCGCCGCTTTGTGTAAGTGAAACTAATTTATACATCTATATGTGTCAATATGTGGAATTTCATATGAATATGTGCATGGTAACATGTCAAATTACTTTAGGAAAGTGACTTTGATGACAGAAAGCCATAAGACGTGCTTGGGCGACGAGAGTTACTGATCTTAACCGCTTCTGTTTTTGCACTTAATACAGTTGCTAGCTAGCTAGCTAGCTAATGCTAGCTTTGTCTAAACAATGAAAGTGAATGATGCATAGTCGAATTGCCGTGAGAATGACTTCACCAAAGAGCCATCTGTCTCAAATGCATTCATTTTCTGATATCTGCAACCAAAAATACAAAAGCTTTTAAAAAGTGTTGATTAAAAATGAAAATAACGTGTGTGTGTGTGTGTGTGTGTGTGAGTGAGAGAGAGAGAGAGAGAGAGAGTGTCTGTCTCTCTATTGCAGCCAGGCAAAGTCTGATCCTGATCAGAAAAGGTGAAAAGATAAACTGGATAGATTTTACATTCAACTTTGTGTTGTGTCTGGTTTTTCTTGTAAAGTAAGACAGAGAAATAAGAAGACAGGACAGGAGACAGACCCGGCCACAGAGAAAGTAAGAGTTTGATAAGATGTGTGGGTGTGAGAGAGTTTTCCTTTTTACAGGAACATCAAGATATTAAAATATATATATATATAGAAGATGTTAAAAAAAATTATATAGAAATTTAAATGTTGCACTGGTTTAAGGTAAATATACATCTGATAAATGCAATGTAAAGGAAAATATATATGGCAATTTATAGAAGTTTAAAAAAATGATATCAATTTACAGATGCCAAACATGCGAGTAGTCGCCAAGAGGAAGGAGGACAGGAAGAGGAGGAAGTGGAGGCCATGCAGCAGGCCATGGATGAGGTGGCAGCAGGCAGGCTCTCGTGCGGGCAGGCAGCCAAGAGGTTTGGGGTCCCAAAGTCCACCCTGTGTGACCGAGTCAGTGGAAGGGTGGCCTCTGATTGTGTCTATGGTCAGAGGCCACTTCTCACCCCTGAAGATGAGCATTCCCTGGTGGAGTACTGTTTGTACTCTGCCAGTCATGGGTTTCCCACTGACGAAGCCTCAGGTGGTGGCCCACGCTCTGGCCATATACAACTTCCGCCACCCAGCGGACCAGAGGAACTCGCTTGGCCAGACGTGGTGGATCAACTTTAGGGACCGGCAGGTGGGTGCTACACATTGGTGGTGGATGAGTTGAGTTCCCTCCCCTGATGTGTGAAGCGTTTTGAGTGTCTAGAAAGGCGCTATATAAATCCAATCTATTGTTATTATTATTAGAAACAACACCTCACTGCCCGGACCCCAGACATCATCGACGGTGGGATAAGGCTCAGTCTTACTTTATTTTATTGAATGTGTATTGCGTTTTTTCGACCAATCAAAACTCAAAACTCCATTCTATAATGAGCAACTCTGCTCACCCACTCCATGCCCTGGAGGTGGTTCGGCTGAGCACCTTCAGGCTGATCCTACCCAAGTGCAGGACTGAACGTTACAGGAAGTCCTTCCTGCCAGCTGCCATCTGGCTTTTCAATTTGCACAGTAAATAACGTTATGCTGTTTTTATATGCGACTCTGAGCGTATTGTATTATTATTATTATTTCTTTTTAGTCCATTTTAGTCCTGTATTTTATTGTTTTAGTCTATTTTAGTCTTGTAAGTAGGTGGCTTTATATTCTTATATATATTTGTTTTATATATATACGTTAGCTACTAAGTCACTTTATGCACATTTTGCACTTTGTTTTTAGCACTGTATTAGATATAATTTGTATTGCCCTAGTTGCCCTTTCCTTAGGTATTTCTTAGTAACTAATTTTTGGGGTATTTTTGTGCATAGCTACATATTTCTGTGTCAGTCTTTGTCTCATGTTGGTTGTCTTTACTGTTGAATGTAGCTGCATCATGTGACAAATTAATTTCCTGCAAAGGATCAATAAAGTATCCATCTATCTATCTATCATAGATTAGCCAGAGGTGGGTGGGGCAAAACAACGGCAAGGTGGAAGTGACGTAGAACCCTTGCTATATATATGAGAATGAACTGACGTCATATCTGACATCATTGCAGACGTCATACTTGGACTTTGACTGACCACAACATAGCTGACGTGATACTAGAACTTGACTGACGTCAGGGGGTGATCAGGTTATGCATGTGTGGCCTTCTGCTTGAAATTTGGTCTGGAGACCTCACTTCAATCATGAGAGGCCATTTGGTAGGATTTAACAAACTTTATTTAGCAATCGGCATGCATGGCAAATACTTTGGCGCATGACTCCATTGGCCAGTGGCGCTCCTCTTGAGGCGAGGGCATCTGCATAGGCTAGGAGATCCCCCAAAAGGGACTCCATAAAAGAACAGCCCCAACGGAGGATTTAATAAAACTGAGCTCCTGATTTTTCTCTACCTGGCTATATGTGTCACTGTTGTTGAGGCATTCAATCATGGATCATTTTTACCCAGAAAAAAACACATTTGATTTATATTTTATAAAAAATATATTATAAAATTATATTTTATAAAAAATATATTATATAATTATATTTTATTCAAAATATATTATAAAATCTCTCTCTCAAAATAGGAGAGGACCAGGACCAGGACCAGGCTCCTTTGACCACACAGCCAGCGAACCTGGGAAGACACCCCGGAAGAAGCCAGCCCCGAAGACGGCAGCCCAGAAGAAGAAGGATGGAGAAATGGATTCATCTGAATACGTTGATTACTTATATCTTGGAAATGTTGCCGACTACAAAGAGTAAGAATAGATGTGAATGGCGTCGCGCATGGTTGATGGGCTGTGGATTTGGATGGATGTAAAATTAACTTGTATTTACTTGTGTATAGCGAAAGCAATAAGTTTTACATTTTTCAATCCCTGTTTTTTTCCCATTTTCATTGTAAATGAAAATGTCAAAATCTAGACATAAAAAGAAAAACAAATTTACTCTGTAAAATGTTAAATGTTAAATTGAACAATTCGTGTGAAATGTATCATTAGTCCAAACAAAGACATAGCCAAGATGTATTCTTGCTTGCTTGCTTGTTCAGTGTAGACTAGGGATGGGCATCGAATTACGAATTTTCGAATAATCGTTGTTATTATCAAGGTCGACTTTTATTATTGAAATTCGAAAGTATTTTTATTTATTTTTTTGTGTCAGTGAAATGTTGCATTGTCTCCCCTGATTCTAAGTATAGTCGAATCGCTTGGTTTGAGCAAGTAAAACTATTTTTATAAGCATTTTAAGCAAGGTTTATGGAAAAATGAATGGTGGATGAAATCCCATGAAGAGGGAGAGGGGGTGACTTTGGCACCCCTTTGGCACTCAGACCTGAGCCTACTAAATATTTAATGAACCACTCATGATTGTCAAAACTGTTTTTTATTTTCGAAAATGTCAATGTCATGTAACATGTTCTTTACTTCAGTGGTGCAATGCTTGTTTGAGCTAAAAATCCACAGCAGAAGCTTTTTCTATTAATTAATAAAGCCTTAGACTTAGAATCAGGGGAGACAATGCAACATTTCACTCCCAATTTTTTTTTTTTTTTTTTTTTTCCGAATTTCAATTAAAAGTCGACTTTGGCCAGCGAATTTCGAATAGTGTTTTTGCTAGAAATGCCCATCCCACTTCGGCAATTGACATTGTTCGGAAAAGGCTTTCTGCAGTTGTTTATTTAGGAGTTGCGTTGTATCCATGTCTCGCCATTATCTGGCTGAGATGTGTGTTGGAGGGGGGCGGAGGGTGGGGATCAAGTTTGTTTGGGTAACGCCCACATGTTTTGGTTTGAGATGCTGGTCAAACTGTGACATCTAGCGGACAAAAATCGTAATAGGGCCTTTAATATTTGTAAATCAGACAAGACTTAGGATTGCAAATAATATATTTTGGTAGCACCTTTACATTACAGCTCGGTAACAACATGTAATAGGGGGGTAATAATAGTGTGTGATAATAAAGATGTAATAATTATGTAAAACCGTGTAATTGTAATAACCAGGTAATAGCTTGGTATTAACACTGGTGGGCCGCTATCGGTCTTTTAGTGTTTATTGGTATTGTATTGGGAGACTAGTTCTTGTTACAGATATTATCTGCCCCGTTGATATCTTGAAGTTGTAATACATTTATCCTCCCGTGATTTGTTACTGAATGGTTTCCCCCCAGTTAGAAGGTGACTGTTGTTCCATAACTGACCTTTTCCATACACTCTTGACTTTCGGGAACCTTTCTGCTGCTCTAAAGACTTGTAGCATACAAGTAAAAATCGGATCGTAATGTAGACCACATTTCTAGGTAGCTATACCTATAAGGAGAAAATTGTTCAATCTTATTGGTGCTATTAACTCTTGTTCCAATTTTCAGGTATACCCATTTTTAATACCAAGCTATTACCTGGTTATCACTTAAGTAATTACATTGTATTACTCTTATTATTACACTGTTGCCTCCCCATTACCATGTTGTTACCGAGCTGTAATGTAAAGTGTAATGTTCTAGGAAAATTCTGCCCCCCCCCAAAAAAACCTTTTTTTCTCCCCCTTTTTTTAGTAAATAGGGGTAAAGTAATCAAGTCAAAGTACAAGGATCAACTCAGTTTGGAGTTGTCTGGAGTCAACAACTTATAGGTGGATTTCTTATAATGCACTAATCCAGTCTTCTCCTTTTTAGAAACAAAGGAAACACTAAAAAAGACAGCGGAACTGTGGAAGCAGACCACATACCACCATTGCAATCGTGGGAATTAGCACGCGAACACGCTGATTTAAGTAAACTCGAACAAATAAATGCTGAGCTTTATGAAATGGTGATGAGCTTGGACGAGGACGAGCACGGAAGTGACCTTTTCACAATGAGGGTGACCCGTGTATGTCACAAAGTTGTGCTGACATCTGGGCACAGCTGTGCTTCAACTGAATTACGGTTGGTGTTCTTGGATTCACAGTATTGCATATAATGTACTATATACTGTATGTGTGCATGTGGTTTGATTTGACACTTGCTAACTGTTCTCTGATTGTTTTGTTGTGTTCTTAGCAGGATGATGGCAACCCACATTTCAGAAGGAAAAATGGTACCACTGCTAAAACTGTGTTTTATCGGGGCCCATCCTTTGGTTGCCAGGGCAATAAAACAGGCTGCAGGTTTGTATGCCGACATTTGCTACATTTATGTGTACAAGATGGATGTCACTGTGTCTGAGCTGCTGTGTTTGATATTTGGATAAGTAGTTTATGCATGAACTCTCCTTCACAAATACTTTGTCATTTGTTAGGATGGAACCCAGAAAACCCAGAAGTTATTATGTCAGAAGGCAGCGTGAATACACTTTACAAGAACGGCTTCGAGAGGGTGCTGGCATATTTCCGAAGCTTCATCAGTGACGACCAATATGCAGAGCTCATGGAGGTATGTTGGAAGTGAAAGATATACTCACGAAAGTTGTTCTGAGTATGAAACAGAAGAAAGACACGTGCCCGACAACCACTCCATCTGCCCCGCCTTGCGGCTCCCGGCGCCCCAGCCGCAGAGTGCCCCTCGCTCCCACCACCAGCTCCGGCCATCCCATCGCCGGTCCCTCAACCCCCTTGGCCCCCTCTTGTACCTCCCACGGTCCGCGGCTGCCTGCCCGCAGTGGCACCACACCATCGTCGACCATCACGAGCCTGCCTGCTGTCGACCATCCCCCCATCTGCTGATGGTATTTGCTTTTGATTTAATTTAAATATTGAAATTTAAAAATGACCGTGATGCATTCACATTATTGGGAGTCTGTATTTTCATGTATTTAATATCAAATATTATTTTTCTGTCAGAGCCTTCAACATCACGACATGGCCTCCGGGGGTCCCGGATTTCTTCCTCTTCCTCTCAAAGTAAACTTTATATAATCTGTAAAAACAAACAACATTTTAACATGTTAGTGGCATTAGACTTGATGAAGAATAAACCAGACATGTCTAAGTTTTCTCTTATTTTTACAGACCCCAACCAGGAGTCCTTGTCGTCCAGCTCCTCGTCCGCTGGACCCACGACATCCACCGGTATTGTACTCCATGTTGACTGTCTTTACATGTCAGCACATAACCAGGCAATTTTCTTCTTCTTATTATTTTTTTGTCATTATATTTTTGTGTGTTTGAGTAGGTCACATGTCCGGACCCGAGAGTTTGGCGGCGTGGCCGGTGCTTTAAACCAGACCCTCCAGAAGCCATTGAGGGAGTGGTGTCGTGGGTCCAGTGTGACAACTGCCACCAATGGTTCCATACCATTTGTGCCAGCTGGGACGAGGAGCTGGACGACGACGACGATACAACCTTTATCTGTTTTTGGTGTCTTGGAGACTGATTTTTTTTTTTTTACATATTTATTTGTCCTGTCTATTTTATGTTAAGTTAATTTATTTGATTTCATTAGCCTCATTTCATTAGCCTCATGTTGCCTGGTAACATGCCTGGTGCTAATTAACAGCTGTCAGATTATTGTCAATGATATATTTTATGTTTGTGATTTATCCTCAGACCTCTCAATGTATATGGACTAGGACCAGGTCCGAGTTGACTGTGGGACAGTTTTATTTGAAATTATTCATCCAGAAAAATATGGCACAACATAGACACAATCTTCAAATGTAGCCTTATCCGAATCTAAAACCTGAACAGAATGTAATAGAGAGAATGTTGGAGGTGAATGCCCGAGTCAGCTACCCTTTGCGGGTCAGAGCATCCAAGTTGTATGGTATCAAACCATTTTTTTTTTTAAATAAAATGCATGTGTGTGTCTGACTCCAGTCAGCTGAGCTACAACCTACAAGTAGCTATCGATAGCAGCCAGCGCTCCCCACCTAACGTTATGAGGGTGCGCTAACGTCAAAAGCAGTAACGTTAATCATGTACGGTGGGTGATAATATTAATAATAAAACATATCGTTACCTCAGCAATACCTTGAGCGACTTCAACTTCAAGTTGGCTATCGGGGCAGAAGTCCCTGACAAGCCGCTGCTCATCACACCAGCTCTGCACATTCCTCTCAGAAAACCCCCGTCTCGTTCCAAACTGGCTACATAACGCAGCGGTGATATCACCACAAACCATTCCATTTCTTCTATTTAACGCAATAAAACCTGCATATTCATCCAAAGACATCTTCAAACAGTCTGCTTCAAATCCCTTGCTTGTCCACTTGCCGCCGAGCCTTCTCGTTGATGTGTCCTCCCTTCGCCATCAGGTGACAAAAAACATTGCTTCCGGGTCACGGAGAAGAAATGAACACAAAATTGAGAAAGGAGTTCCACGCAGGCGTATTTTAATTCCCAATTTCCATTTACAAGCACATCAAATGAAATCGGATAACGGATAATGGATAACGACTCGTTTTCCGTTTTATGTTTTTGTATTACCAATTGAAGAACGGGAAACGGCTCGTTTTCCGTTTGCCGTTCCGTGCCTGGAAGCTTTGAGGCGTTTTCCTCCACTCCAGCTGCCGAGGAAAATTGTCTCATGCTGGGAGGCGTTTTTTGAGGAGATTTTACGCCTGACTTTTCCCTGGAAATCCCTTTACTGGACCTGTAGACTAGATATTACACCTGACTTTTCCTTGGAAATCCCCTTACTGGACCTGTAGACTAGATATTACACCTGACTTTTCCTGGGAAATCCCCTTACTAGACCTGTACACTGTAGATATTACACCTGACTTTTCCCTGGAAATCGTCAGTGAAGTTAGTTAAGTAGCGTACTACAAGTGCCTGGTTGGTGAGTAGGTAGCAGGCAATATTTGGCAATTTAGCTGGAGCTCAGTCAAACTTTATTTAACGTAGGTTTCATTGTGAATTAGACAATGGTTGGGGGGCCACTTGTCAACCTATCGTAGGCCACATCTGGCCCCCGGGCCGCAAGTTGAGTATCACTGCTGTAGACTATTACACCTGATTTTTCCCTGGGAATCCCCTTACTGGACCTGTAGACTGTAGATATTTTTATTTTTTACCAAGTTCCCCCAGATCCACCCCCTCCCAAATTGTAAAGAATGAATTATTGTTCACGAAGAGACACCGGAGCCTGGCCGTGTCTCAATGTGAACCTGAGTCGTATGAGCCCATGCATCACGAAGAATTCAAGGAGGACCTGAGGAGGAAGAGGCAGCCAACATGAAACCACACTGCCTGCCCCCCCCCCTGAAAGGCACTGCCCCCCCCCCCTTCCCCCTTCGATGTGTTTTTTGAGGAGTTTTCCTCCACTCCAGCTGAAGAGGTCAACTCTCTCATCATGCTGGGAGACTTGGAGGCGTTTTTTACACCTGACTTTTCCCTGGAAATCCCTTTACTGGACCTGTACTACAGGTCTACAGGTCCTGTAGTCTGTAGATATTACGCCTGACTGAGTCATATGAGCCCATGCATCACGAAGAATTCAAGGAGAACCTGAGGAGGAAGAAGAAGCAGCCAACACGAAACCACAGTGCCTGCCCCCGAAAGACACTGCCCCCGCTGTTTCTTCCCTTAAGTTCAAATAAAGTTGGGGAACAGTTTTAAGATGAAAATAATAATTAATTGGTATGGCTCTTTTATTCCTATTTCACACTGTGTCCAGGTGAGCGACTTGCAGCAATGTGCGAGCGTTCCCCCTCTACCTCTGTCAGATCTACCTGGTCGACAGGTGTCAACACTTTAGCATACACTGTGTACGTGTTGAGTGATAATAGGCCCCATGTGATAAGATGATACAGATATAGAAAACTTTATTTTACCCCGGTGGGGCAATTCAGTTCCTATACAGTCCACCACCACATACAAGTGTACACATTTCAATCATACAGCACAAATCAGTGGAAACTCAGTAGCGTCACGGACGCCATGCCAATATTCTATCAACGTTCTGTTTCAACTGCTGCTACACCCGGTTTAATGGGCTGAAAGCACAAGTCAAACTTCTTATCTTTCTGTCTAGGCGGCAGCTTTTTCTTTTTAATAAACAAACTGTAAGAACAAGGATGAGGCTTAAATCGGCACATGCTTGGAGTCGAAAACATCTGGTTCGACAATGTCCCAGTCTCAGTCCGCAGCTCTTGGTGGACAGTCTCACGCCGGGATTGCACTGGTTGCATTTGCGTTGCGGCTGTTCTCCGGTTTTGCTCCCTGCTCTGTGCTCCGCCAACACTAACCGGCTGCGTGCAGAGCACAACGTCACGGCTCCGCTCCGCCAGACAGCTAGAGTGACGAGACCGACAAGTTCTCACGGTAAAATCGCGAGACAATTTGTATGTGGGATAAATACGACAAACAGGCAGAAGATCATTGTTCCCAACTGGAGAAGCAGAGGAGGGGTGGACTTGCTTAGTGTTGTCCTTGTAAAAAGGATGTGTCGTGTCATAAATTATTTTGTGGTTTTCCACTTCAATTATGAACTTTTCCTCATACATATTTGTCCTCTGGCTTGATATTGAATGATGTAAGCACCTCTGCCCTGTTGATTTCATGCCTGGCTCCGCCCAACTTGCTGCAGCTTTGCTCCGTCATCCGTGAAAAATAGAAGCCTTGCATATCTTTTTCGGAGGGCTCCGGATCGTCGGAGCTGGGACGGAGTAGACACGCAACGCAGCGGAGTAGGTGGGAGTTGACACAATGATTAGAGTGGAAACGTATCGGCTCCGATGCCGTACCGCAGCGCAGACGGACCGAACACGGACCTAGTGGAATGTAGGCGTCAGTCCGCAGCTCTTGTTTTACAGGGAAAGAGCCCGCAAAGAGGAGCAAGAGTGGCACCAACAAGCAGCTGATGCGAATACCTCTGTCCTTGTTTCACACATTACAATCATACAGCACAAATCAGTGGAAACTCAGTAGCGTCACTGGCGCCATGCCAATATTCTATCAACGTTCTGTTTCAACTGCTGCTCCACCCGGTTTAATGGGCTGAAAGCACAAGTCAAACTTCTTCTCTTTCTGGAGACATCTTGTTTGAATCATTCAGTATAGCCTTTTCCTTACCAGAGTTTGGAAAATGACGAGCTGCGAGCCGTAATCCCTAAATCCGGACACTCCTCTCTGAACGCGTATGCTGCTAGTTTTGCAGGGCTTTTCTTCTTCTGTGGTATCTGTGGTAGCCCAAGCTACTTTCTCTTATCAAAGGCACTTACATAAGGTATTTGGACCTTTTATCATGCAACATTTGAATATGACACATATTAAAATACGTCTACACATAGACTGTCAGATATCTGCAAATGAAAGCGACTTGCGGCAGCTGACAATTAACCTCTTGAATAGCCGGCAAAGAAGGAGGAAGTACGCCACTCGCGTCCCCCAACTAGCTGTCCGGGTTTGGGGATAGGATGCATGCGTCCGTGCATGCCGTCTGTTCCGTTACATGGCTTAGGAGGAAGGGGCACTTCTGCTTCTCATGTGGTCCCGTGCCGTGGAAGACACCATCACTGCACGCTGGATGAATATGTGGTGGCCTATCTGAAATAGTTTGAAGCTCAATGCATCATCTGTATTGAGATGACATTTATTTACCTATTTATAATTAGGAATGTACAGGATGTATAACTGTACTACCTACTTTTTACAACTTTACACAAAAAAAAATTCAGCTTTCTTACTTTGGACAATACTGCCGTACTTGTCTATTAAGCAACATGGATGCCCATGTACCTGATCGTTATTCCTTTCATTTTAACCCATACCCTACCCTACTTTTAGGACATTTGGTGGTCATAAAAACAGAACAAAACCACACGTGCGTGTGTGTGTGTGTGTGTGTGCGCGAGCAAAGATGACAGCTGAGTAGAAAAGATGATGAAAATTGTAATATAGACGGAGATAGAGGATTTGGGTTTAGGTGGAATGAGCTATGCTGGAAATGAGAGCACTCAGAGCAGACGTCACAACTGTGAGCTGATGGGAGAGGAAAATGTATTGATTGTTGTGTCTGTTTGAGCAGATTCAGTGTAAGAGTCTGTATTATTTCACATGAGCATCAAATCAATAGCCATTTCAGGCAAGCAGTGTTCACATATCTTCTCTTCTGAAGCCATTTCAAGCAAGCAGTGTTAACAGAGTTCCCCCCCCCAGAGAATGTCTTTCATGCATTGTTGTTGGCTTAAGTGTTACAGCCCTTGAAACATCAACACATAAATATCACACCAAAGGTGTGTTTGTAATAAGTGTCATCTCATTTTTGCAGTGTTTCAGGCATTTCCCCCCACTGTGAAACACTTTGAATTAACAGTATTGTTTGAAAGTAAGAGATATGAATTATTCATGCAGCATGTCTCTTGTAAACATAAACGCTCCATAGAAAAAATGATTAAGACAAGACCACAGAGAATATTGTAAAGATAGCGTCTTAGATCTAAGATAGCGTATTAAGAAAAAATGACCGGCTAAGACGTATACAGTGGGGTTCCTCTGCCTTTCCGACATGCTGCCACTCCGAACGTTAACTTCCATTATTCGGACTGGCGGTCGTTCACCTTAGAAGCCGCAATGCCGACCTTAGGTTTAGGCGTGGGGGTGGGAGAGGTTAGGTTTTGGGTTAGGGTCTGGGGGAGGTTAGGTTTAGGCATGGGGGGAGGTTAGGTTTGGCGTGGGGGCTGGGAGAGGTTAGTGAAAAACGGGGAATATAGACCCCCTTTCTGAGTGCCGATATTTCGGAGTGGCAGAACGTCGGAGTGGCAGCACGTCGGAGTGGCAGCATGTAACCGTATACAGTATCTCTTAAGTGGATGTGCACCTCCTCCCCCATACACAAAGACAGACTCAGACACTAGCTGTGTTTCCATTACAGTTTTTCACAAAATAATTGCGATATGTCTACAACTTCGACAATGTACAATTGCGACTTATAGGCGTTTCCATTGAAGTTGAGTTTGAGTGACGGCGCACACACCTGAATGCAATTCCCCGTTACCAGCAGCTGCCACAGTGATTACGCACGGGGATCTGCCCCATATCCCGTTCCCCTGCATGCTCAAATCCAACCACTGGTCAATGCAAATCACAACGGGGTCATGCCTATGTTCCCCGGGTTCTATGTTCCCCAGGTTCTATGTTCCCCGCTCCTGCTAAAAAGGGTCCTATGTTCCCCGCCCCCGAAAAAGGGTCCTATGTTCCCCGGGTCCTATGTTCGCCGCTCGTATGCGTAAAGTCGGCGAGTGCAAACCACAATATCTCGAGGTTGTGAGACTTCATTGACAGACTGCATGAGGGAAAGCTCGAGTCTATAGGCTCAGATATATGCACACATTCAGCAGCAGGAGCAGCAACATGCTATCCATAATATTACATTTTTCAGAGAGAGAGAGATCAATATTTGCAACATTCACGCAGCACAAATCACCTCTGCCTATATAACCCACAGACATGCACAAGTTCTGTAAAGCCATTCAAATAAATTGTTTAATTTCGTTTTCCTCTGCAACTTCCCACAGGCTACTTCGCAAGCATAATGGGCGAAGAAAAAAGAAAGCGAAATAATAAGTGTTATATCACTACGTGGCTGACATATGCTTCTCTAGCCTCTGTATAAATGTTACAAATTGCTAGGGAAAACTTTCTTATCGTGGCATTGTGCCAGGAAAACATGAGGCATAGCCTACTGCGCCATAGCGCATCAGAAACATCCATATCCCCTGAAAATACGCAATAAACACAATAAATACTGTTGTTTCAAAGTTAAATTGTGTAGCCTATTTATTTCTCATTTAAATGCGGCTCTGAAACTGGAACTTTTGCAAGCCGAACCCCATATTTTCAAGATGAGCCAGAGAGAGCCAGAGACCCGAGGCAGTGCACTGCAGTATGGAGTTACGCTGAAAAAGGTGCGCTGTCTCTGGGCAGTGGGTGTTGGGTGCTGGGGGTGAAGTGAAGGATGGTTGTGGAGGCGTGCGGCGGTGCGCTACTCGCCGACTTTGCGCATACGAGTGGGGAACATAGGACCCGGGGAACATAGAACCCTTTTTAGCAGGAGCGGGGAACATAGAACCCGGGGAACATAGGTACGCTCCCATCACAACATGAAGTTACAACGCATATAAACGAGCCTGATTATCAATTCAAAAGAAAATGAGTGGCAACATGTTGCTGGCTGTGGTGAATGCAGTGAGCGCAACAGACAGAGGAAAAAAGGTAGCCTAATACAACTGGTCCGATTTAGAGATGGAGGGGGGAAAAGGCTGATTTGGTGCAATAACCAGAATGTTGTGTATTATAATTATAACATTGCACCTGAAACATGTGTAATGTATTACTCACAGTCACTGTGTTCACTTCAGTCAGGAGCACTGCACCGGTGTGTGCTTTTCATCCCCTCATCTCACCGCTGTGCCAAATGCGCACACAAAGGCAGCCTGTCACCATGGACCGATTTCTGCCATTAAACACTATCTATTTTCTCCGGCTCCTCTTTTGCACAACACTCGTCTTTCTGCTAGGTAGCGTTGCTTCAAAGTTTTCCACTTGCTGCGGAGGTTTTGCCACGGCGAACCCTTTCTCCCTAATTTTCCGCTCCTTTTCCAAAGGAGAAGATGGGTCACATGACGTGCAAATGCGGAAAATGTGTTTCCATTACACTTTTGCGATAAACTGCTATATCGACACGTCTGAAAAACCACCTCATGAGAGCGCAAAAACTTTTTGCGATATTTGGGAGGTTTGTGTTTCCATTACCCAATTTCTATGGCGATATTTAGATTTTGCGCATTTCTGAGGGTAATGGAAACACGACTACTGACTAGTCATCTTCAGAGAATGTTGTGCGTGTATGAATCATTGAGATAAATGTCGATGTATGAATGCTGGATGAATTCCTGTGGCAG
Organism: Poromitra crassiceps; assembly: GCF_964638095.1. Classification (NCBI taxonomy): domain Eukaryota; kingdom Metazoa; phylum Chordata; class Actinopteri; order Beryciformes; family Melamphaidae; genus Poromitra; species Poromitra crassiceps. The sequence continues at coordinate 20,932,382 of NC_139643.1, read as the reverse complement.
AGGCTCTTGGGAGGAGACAGCGGGTGCCGCCCATTTTCCTTGGTGGCTTCGACCTTTTTCGATGCGCTCCTGGAGGGGAGGCTGGTCGGCGAGGCAGTTGAAACAACAGTCATACATACAAGATCCGCGCCTGTACAGCGCGGATCTTCTGCCCGGGACGTCCACTTCCGCCTTTTAAAAACATACATTGCGTCGCTTTTATTTTGAAGGCTAAACGTCAAAATGCGTATATATTCACTGGCATTCGGGACCGGAACTCTTATATTCGCCGGTACAACAACAGCTGTCCAGGTCCAAGTCCAAGTCCAGGCCGGAATTTCGCGCTGTACAGGAAGCCTAAAAAAAAGGTACGGCTGTCCCAGAGTCTATTTACGCGTCAAAATCAACTCTGGGTTCCCCGATTGCGTGTCAAGTAGTGTGTATTTTGTCTTGGACCCTAGACAGACTAGCTGTCATCTAGGCGGCAGCTTTTTCTTTTTAATAAACAAACTGTAAGAACAAGGATGAGGCTTAAATCGGCACATGATGGAGTCGAAAACATCTGGTTCGACAATGTCCCAGTCTCAGTCCGCAGCTCTTGGTGGACAGGGAAAGAGCCCGCAAAGAGGAGCAAGAGCGGCGCCAACAAGCAGCTGACGTGAGTACCTCTGTGCTTGTTTCAGTGCCTTTTTCTTCTATCTGATCGAGTGACATTTTTGTTTGAGAACTGTTCTATGCTTTCTGTTTCTTCCTACAGATGTCACCCGTCATTGGGAAATGAAGAGATCACTGCATTTGAAGCTGAGAAGAGCATACAGCTTCTTTTTTTTTGAACAGTCAGTGTGTCTCTGCCAAGGATCTTGGCTGGCCAGGCACCAACTGAATATGGCCATGGCACTTTCCCCCAAGCCACTAATCCCACCCACCCTCGAATTCTGACTCTCTTGCACTTTCCTCTCCCTACTGTATGGCACCTTTTCCCTCTCCCACCCCCATACACCACTCATAGGTCATATTCCCCTAGCCACTATTCCTACCCACCCCTCCAATCCCAACTGTACCACCTTCCTATCCCTAGTACGGCCCTTTAACCACTAACCGTCCATGAGTGAGTGACTGACTGACCGCCCAAGTGATTGACTGACTGACTGACTGAGTGAGTGAATGACTGTCCTGACTTTTCCATCTTGTGACACCGGCCGGGCCACTGGCCCACCGCCGCAGTGAAAATATTTTGAGAAATGTTGATTTTTAATATATTAGCATTTTTTGGTTGACATGCCTTTGTTTTGGCTTAGCCTATAGGACGAATCAGCGTGACGTCACTTGACACCCAGAAATGCGGAACCCCGTGGCAGTTAACTAGTATGGGTCGTGCCAAACAAATGTTAATATCTCAAAAACTATACATCACATCGCTTATATTTTGACATTCTGAGTGAGAGCAGAAGTAGCTCAAGAGTTTGATGTATAATATATGCATGTCGTGTTAAAGTTGTGTGAACTGTCGCAGTTTTAAAAATGTAAACAAGAGTTAGCTGGCTGGAGTCAGACAATCAAGCCTCGCGCCACTTGGGCTCCATAGGGTTCCATTGCCGTTGGCACCCAGTGACGCGGTTTGTTTACCAAAATGCTGCTCGGCTGATCCCTCGTATACTTCAGTGAACGTTCGCCTTGGTTCAACGGTCACGTGACACTCGAACGCTGTAAGTGCAGACAGCCAAGAGAGGAGACAGTGAAACCACATCGCCACCATGGTAAGATGTAACGTACTTGGCGGGGTGCCATGGCACTAGTCCGATACCTCACGAGTCCGAAAAAGAGGCATTGGACAGGGGATCATGTCTATGTTCCCCGGGTTCTATATTCTCCGTTTTTCACTAACCCTAAACCTAACCTCCCCCAGACCCTAACCCAAAACCTAACCTCTCCCACCCCCACGCCTAAACCTAACCTCCCCCAGACCCTAACCCAAAACCATGAGGTGTCGGTCTTGTGAGGTGTCGGACTAGGGGGCAGTCCCCCTTGGCTGCAGCCGCATATAACGACACACAACCACACAACTCACCTCCTCTCTCTCTGGGAAATTGGTCACGATGCCCTATGTTTTTCACAAAGTCATACATCAAGGACAGGCTGATAAAAAATAGCGGGAGCGAAAACCAAAACAAGGAAGTCATGCGCGTGTGCGTCTACAGCAGGGATGTCAGAGATACAGCCCCGCAGGTTTCATCTGGCCCGCGAGAGATTTTGGAATATTTTATTTTATTTATTTATTTTATTATCATTATTATTAAATTCGCACCCCATTATCATGAACTACGTGTGGCTAATAAGCAAGATAAGAGTTCATTCATAAGTTAATTAACCTGCACTACAAGGAAGTATGTCAGTAGGTCATCAGGTGTAAACAAAGCCGCCATGATGCCACGCTGGAATTGAATCGCGCATTCGGCTACCTACCAAAAAACAAAGGAATCAACACAAGATGCTGTCGAAAAAGAGAAAGGTTGACACGGAATGCAGGCAGTTTCAAGAGAAATGGAAAGAGCAGTATTTCTTTTGTGAAGTAAATGGGTAAATGAGTCGAATTGATTTTAGTAAAAAAAAAATCCGGCCCCCATGAGGTCTCAGTTGAACAAATCCGGCCCTCTACCTAATATGAGTCTGACACCCCTGGTCTACAGTATATAGTCAATCAGACTTGCGTGACACTATACGACGTAGTCAGCGACACTAGAAATTTCACTAGGTAGCAGACACTGCTCGTCGACTCAAGTCCTCATTTCTGCCTGCGACGGTTTCAAAAGTGTCGCCAGACCAAGCATAAATTGGGCTTTATTCCATTCTACCATGACCAAAGTCCCTTAAATCACACACATTGCCTGTTTTAAATCACACACATTGCCTGTTCTCCTTTAAACTGTAAGCGAACCTCTCAACCCTCTCCGCAGGCCTTACGTGTGTTTCATTCATACGTGACTCGCTGTCTTGATGAATGGGCTGTTTTGCGTCAACATGGACATGTACATAATATAGTGTCTCCCCTGGGTTATAAACACATTGTGGGCTTAACAAGTGATCCAGAACAAAGACCAGGCTTGTTGTGAGTCATAGGGAGGCAAACACAGTGCCTCACACAGATCCATCTACCTATGCAGACAGAAGGCACTCTTAAAGGAGGCGCTAATGCGCAAGTCAGTCCCAAAGGAGCCAGTCCTCAGCGCTCGCTGTTGTCATTGGCTCATCACATCCTATCACAGCCCATTTGCCTCCAAAGCCTCTTTACAGTCAGCATGGAGAAACAGATGTCAGCACGGAGCGCTGGAACAGAGGTAATCACCTGCAACATTAAACAGCACGGCAGGAAAAAAACATTTGCCGTCTTCTACCTCAGGAAGTCTCGCTGATTAAAAATCGTCACCTCGCTGTGTCACTGCAAATGGATGAAAACGTCGACACTTCAGTTCTGAGGAGGATCGTGCTGCGATTGTGAATGTATTGCTACTTCCTGTATGTACATATGTATTAGCAGCTTGCTGATGACATTTGAACGTATGTCATTGTCTCCCTAAATCACATTTTAATCCAACATCGTCTCACAGGCAGTTTGTGTTGGCAGTCTCACGGAAATGTACATTTGTGTACATGGACAAGATTTTGCCATTTTTTTCTTCTTCAAATGAACACAACCTAAAGATCGTGCCCAGTGTTGCCAGATGGTAAATGTTGAATTATCGCCTCCCCCCGGGGTCCACCCGCTATGCCGACCACCCGCAATGCCGACCTTAGGTTTAGGCGTGGGGGCTGGGAGAGGTTAGGTTTTGGGTTAGGGTCTGGGGGAGGTTAGGTTTAGGCATGGGGGGAGGGAGGTTAGGTTTGGCATAGGGGCTGGGAGAGGTTAGCTCCACCGACACGCTGCACACCGCCTCGCTCAGCTGGTTCTGCTTGTGGGCTATCGGCATTGCGACCTGTTGGCACATAGACGCGATCTATGTGCATCTATGTAGTATGTGCACAGACTTTTTTTGCACTACAATAATAATAATACTTTTTTTTATTTTTGCCAAAATAAACCGGAACCATGTTAACCATGAAACCATGAACCATGTTCGCCACCTCTCTGTATCAGCCTACATGACCATCTCTGTATCTACATGACCGACACCTCTATCAGCCTACATTATGTAAATGTAGGCTATGTGTTTATTGTACTTGCATGCACTTTATTTTGAGTGAATTTAATTTCTGTTTGTGCTGTTTTTCCTCATCAGATACAGACAAGCATGCGTCGGAGACGCGACGCACGTAGTTTGCGCACCTGCTCCATATGTGGGTGGAGGGGGTTCACCACTTTGAGAGGCCTCCACATCCATGAAGGGATGAAGGGATGTCGCGCCAGGTAAAGAACACACACACACACACACACACACACAGAAAAGCAGAGTTATGACGAGTTATGTTAATAATGCTCGATAAGCCTTACAGCGTATCGACGCAGGTTACACTCTTACTTCTATAGCTAGCCTATCCGCTGGTTTATTTTCTTAAGGACATCTGCTACGGTATAGAATGACTAGCTCATCTAGTAACCCACGGGGTAGAGGGATTCATCCAACTATTCACCACCTTCATTCTCAAGTCTGACCTGCTGTGGTCACCCGTCGGGGGCAGTGGCCCCTCACCCCCTAGGGGTGATCACTCGAGTTAACGGTGGCTCCCTCTAGCACTAAACTGTTGTTGTGTTTGTTGGAAAATGAATTCTAACTATGTGTTAATCTGCACTGGTTAAGGTCATGTTAAAAGTTCTTCCCTTGAGATGACAATTCTTGCTTAATCCTGGCGATGTTTTAATACACCTTCTCTGTCAGGTAGTCGTTTTAAGCTTGTCATCACAAAGGCCTCCAGAGTAACCTTAAAAGACGTGACACGTCAGGCTAAACCAAATGTTCCTAGTATTTTTACATCACGAGAAGAGGCTACTACCTAAAGGATGAACATTCGTTCACATAAGAGAGATGAGATTAGTTATTGGCACATATAATTTGCTTTTTAATTAGAGCATATAGCGTAGCACAGCACAAATACAATCTCAATACCATTATTAAACATTCACATGACATACATTTAAACACAACATAATAACACAAATCATCTTTCTTAACCTTAAATTGAATAAACCCTTTTCATTCAAGCACAAATACTCCTGGTGTGGTGACTCACTCTAATATTACTTAATCCTCTTGAAATCATGACCCTAGTAAGTATTTTTTGATTATTTACTGTAATTTATCATGGCTTTTGCATGGCTACAGTACCCTTTAATCAGTTACTGTAACTTTTAGTATAAGTTGATTGTGACTGCATGTGGCCTTCTGCACCCATTCTAATAATAGCTCAGTCAGGCCACTGTTCACCTGTTGCTTCATGCAGTGAAAAGAGGAAGTGTTTTCTCTCCCCTATTCAAGTCTAAAACTCCTTGTTCAAAGTAACGCTTCCACAAGATCTTATTATCCAGGACTTGAAATGATCCAGCTGAGATCAAAGTAAATAACTAACATGTATTTCCCTTAAATATAGCCTGCTTCCTATAGGCTCTGTTCCGTTATGATCCCCTCTCGGTGTGAAATGAGTGTCACACACCAGCCTGTTGAGGGCCTCAAACCGTCGGTTTCTTACTCCTCTAAAAATAGATCTACTCCAACTTCCCTAAACGGGTTCAAACCACAGATATATGCTACTGTACACTTCAGCGTGATAAACCACTTTACATTTGTTGACAGACTAAAATGCTGCCTTATCCAATTCCCAGCTAGGTGAGTTCCAGTACAAGTGTTCCCAGAATAAAATGCTGCCTTGTAGCACTTCCATATGGAATGTTAATAGAAGTGCTATATAACCCATCATGCATCATGTATTTCCCGAGGGTTCGAACTCGCCTCCCATGTGAAGTGTTCTATATTATGTAAAACACTACATAACTTATCCTCAGTCTCCCAGGTCCTGGACAGATCGTCAATGGTAATATTACTATTATGGCCGGTCTGCACCTTCTAATACACGGGGCACCGGCCATCGTCAATCTCTCACCATGAGCCCCGCAAACTTATTGAATATCATTGCTTCTTCATACTAGACTAACCTTTCCATTCAGACTGAAACAGCATATATTTCACATTTGAATTACATAACACTTCGTATTCATCAGATCCCTACGGCCCACTAAAATGCATACCTCAGAATATATCTTACTCCACGCATTGCATTTCAAACCACTCTCCAAACGTTGAATCCTTACAGTTGGTCGATTGGTTACTGTCATCTCATTCAGTTGCTTCACTGGGGCTTCCTGTCATTACATTACGTCATTTGGCAATAGCTATCAGCTAGTGAAGAACGGGGAAGATCGCTTCACTGGTGGTTCTCTATTAATACTCCATAACTATCAACGGGTATTTTTGTCCAGGACTGGAAACGATCCTGCTATGTGAATTTCAGTATCACTGTTCCCAGAATAAAATGCTGCCTTGTCACATTCTTAGTTAGAACAGACATCACATGTCCCTTTGAAAATATCAATGCTCCATTCTATAACAAGGAGTGTGGGTATGAAACAGAATTATTTCTAACCTTTTAACCAATACAATCTATTCTCCTATAATTGTGTATTATTTAAATGCCTTTAATTTAAAAGAGGAAATTTATTTAAATGGTTTTAGCATAACAGACATCACATGTCACTTTGAGAATAATAATGCTCCATTCTATACCAAGGTGTGTAGGTATGAAATAGGTTGATTTCTAAATTTTTACCCAATACAATCTATTCCTTTATAAATGTTTATTATAAAAATGCCTTTACTTTAAAAGAGGAAATTCATTTAAACCCTTTTCCATAGATGACAGTGCATGACACATTAATCGTGCGGTGTGCAGTTGTGACACAGACTTATTTCAAAACCTTTTACAACTACAATCTATTCCTTTATAAATGTACTCTATATAAATGCATTTATTTTAAATGAGGAAATTAATTTAAACCATTTTTCATGAATGACCATGCATGACACATTAAAAGTGCCGGTGCGCAAGTAAGAAACAGACTTATTTCAAAACTCTCACAAATGAGAAATACTCTTCTATGATTACAGATCCTTTATCCACATTTTCTCTGAATAGAATAATTTACCCTAGGTCTTAACTTATAGAAAAACCCACTCCTATAAATGCCAATTATGATTCTAATTATATATCCAATAATACACTACCTCATCTTAGGCAATTTATTATACAATATTTGTTACAAATTGTAGTTTCCTAAATTAAATTAGCTTTTTCCCCTTATATCATATATTTCCTGTTTTACGACAAAACGGCTTCGCTAACCATAGCGCGTTCACCACCGCTAAATCACATTGAACTTCCCCCCAGCCGCTAACCAACAGGCAGATAATATCATTTAACAGTTAAAAACCCACTTCCTTTCCTGCGGCAGAGAGAAACATCGGCCCGAAACCTATCTGTACTGTACATCTGTGCTAACCACAGATGATTTCCAAATACGGACTACATCCTACACCTGGGTTAGAATTGTTTCCTACCCGTCAGATTCAAACGGTGTCTCGGTCAGGTTTCGCTCCCGCTCCGTGGCTGGCTGAGGCTGGCTGGCTGGCTGGTCCGTGGGTTGGTTCGTGGTTCAATTGGAAATAGCATCTGCACGCATAGGGACGTAAAGACCCCGACTGAAGATCTCCCCTGTCTCTTATAATAGATTTTTGCTGAATCATTTCCCTTAATCATTATCTTCCCTCCCCAGCACTTCCTATTTCCCCCGACTTGCTTCCGAACAGGACACAGAACTTACTTAATATCCACCTTGCGCATTTATTGACCAACACCGTGGCATGCATCGATCGTGCAGGATGAATGCCGGATACCTGCCAGGATACGTGATAGACGCATGCAGGATGCGTGCACATTGCCACACACATCGTGGCTTATCTCAAGCATGCACCTGTTCCACTTCCTCTTTTACCCCTCTTGTATAAAACACATTGATGACTTTGCATTACCTTGTGTCTGAATGTGCCTTCTAAATACTCAGTCATGTTATCACAAATCACAACAGATATAATTGATTACTGATTATTGATCATTGACCCCTCACATAGCCTACCATCTTACCCACTTATTACCACTTGTACTCTATTAAACACATAAACAAAACCTGATCATAAACCTTATAATTACTGAATTACAACATCATAATGCACTACCCTCTAACTTCTCCTTTTCTTCATGCCAGTCGGCTACTGCTCTTGAGCAACACCAAGCTATGGTGTCCCAGATAACATCACTCCTCCGCTGAATGTGCACGTTGGCTTGTAGGATATATGACCCAAAATCACTGTGGGGTTCGAGGGGATGTGGGCGCACCGTACCCATTTATTTTCACAATCTTCTCTGTTTGTCTGACAGCGAGGGCAATAACGCTGGCGGAGGGAGCAAGGAGGAGGAGGAGCAAGAAGCTGTGTCTGCCTGTTGTCTGGCTGCTGTGAGAGAAGTGCTGCCTCCTGGAAAATATGTACGTCGCCAAAATAAACCGGAACCATGTTAACCATGAAACCATGAACCATGTTCGCCACCTCTCTGTATCAGCCTACATGACCATCTCTGTATCTACATGACCGACACCTCTATCAGCCTACATTATGTAAATGTAGGCTATGTGTTTATTGTACTTGCATGCACTTTATTTTGAGTGAATTTAATTTCTGTTTGTGCTGTTTTTCCTCATCAGATACGGACAAGCATGCGTCGGAGACGCGACGCACGTAGTTTGCGCACCTGCTCCATATGTGGGTGGAGGGGGTTAACCACTTTGAGAGGCCTCCACATCCATGAAGGGATGCAGGGATGTCGCGCCAGGGAAAGAACACACACACACACACACACACACAGAAAAGCAGAGTTATGACGCAAAGGTAGGGTTATGAAGCAACATGCGTTGTGTTCAGCTAGCTAACTGACTCTGACTAACTCTAACTGACTCTGAGTGACATTCTGCTTTCAAGCAGACGAGTAAACTCCAAGAATGACAGCAGAGTTTATTTAGAAACACCTCATTAAAGTTACAGTAGTGACTGACTGGAAAAGGGCAGGCACTTTCAAAAGAAATACCTGGCAGGTGATTGAATGAACGATCTGTCTATCATGGGCTAACATCAACCACTTAGGACCGCCTCCTCCTTCCTCGGACGCTGATTGGTCCACGCCACTGCTGGTTCAGATTCCAACACAGGTGGCAGCATGGCAAGATGCAGGAAGCCAGCTGCCTGGCATGGTTAGCTTCCTGACACATCCTCCATACAAATAAAACAGCAGTTGCCACGCGCACGTGGAGGTTATGATGCCGGCGTTTCACCTGTCCACACAAAACAGTTTTGAAAAATCTCCACAGGTCCTTATACATCGGGAGTGTTTTTTTCGTGCGATTAATTCGCACATCAATAATATTTTCCGAAACCTAATCCTCTTGAAATCATGACCCTAGTAAGTATTTTTTGATTATTTACTGTAATTTATCATGGCTTTTGCATGGCTACAGTACCCTTTAATCAGTTACTGTAACTTTTAGTATAAGTTGATTGTGACTGCATGTGGCCTTCTGCACCCATTCTAATAATAGCTCAGTCAGACCACTGTTAACCTGTTGCTTCATGCAGTGAAAAGAGGAAGTGTTTTCTCTCCCCTATTCAAGTCTAAAACTCCTTGTTCAAAGTAACGCTTCCACAAGATCTTATTATCCAGGACTTGAAATGATCCAGCTGAGATCAAAGTAAATAACTAACATGTATTTCCCTTAAATATAGCCTGCTTCCTATAGGCTCTGTTCCGTTATGATCCCCTCTCGGTGTGAAATGAGTGTCACACACCAGCCTGTTGAGGGCCTCAAACCGTCGGTTTCTTACTCCTCTAAAAATAGATCTACTCCAACTTCCCTAAACGGGTTCAAACCACAGATATATGCTACTGTACACTTCAGCGTGATAAACCACTTTACATTTGTTGACAGACTAAAATGCTGCCTTATCCAATTCCCAGCTAGGTGAGTTCCAGTACAAGTGTTCCCAGAATAAAATGCTGCCTTGTAGCACTTCCATATGGAATGTTAATAGAAGTGCTATATAACCCATCATGCATCATGTATTTCCCGAGGGTTCGAGCTCGCCTCCCATGTGAAGTGTTCTATATTATGTAAAACACTACATAACTTATCCTCAGTCTCCCAGGTCCTGGACAGATCGTCAATGGTAATATTACTATTATGGCCGGTCTGCACCTTCTAATACACGGGGCACCGGCCATCGTCAATCTCTCACCATGAGCCCCGCAAACTTATTGAATATCATTGCTTCTTCATACTAGACTAACCTTTCCATTCAGACTGAAACAGCATATATTTCACATTTGAATTACATAACACTTCGTATTCATCAGATCCCTACGGCCCACTAAAATGCATACTACATCTATGTACATAGTGTAGTATGTGCAAAAATTGTCTGATAATTGTATTATTATTATTAAAAAAAAAAGTATTTTGCAAAAATGTGTAGTATGTGCATCTATGTACATCTATGTGCACATAGATCGCCTAATAGGACGAATCAAGGTGATGCCACTTGGCACCGGGAAATGCGCAACCCCACGGCAGTTAATAGTATGAGTTGTGCCAAACAAACGTTAATATCTCAAAAATCACTTATATTTTGACATTCTGAGTGGGAGCAGAAGCTCAAGAGTTTGATGTATAATATATGAATGTCGTGTTAAAAGTTGTGTGAACTGTCGCAGTTTTTAAATTGTATTTTTCAAAAATGTCTATGGAGAAAATGAATGGGAAACTCACTTCTGGGGCAAAAGATCTCATGTGACATCCACAACATGTGTTACTGTCAAGGTTAGGGGTATGGTTTGGTTAACAAAAACGTTCAATGTGGTTCTTTTTTTTTATATATATTTTATTTTCATATTTTAAATTTTTATAGAACACAAAACAGACAAACAGGCTCAGACACAGGGGAAAGAAAGGAAATAAACAAAACAAAAAAATATAATCAACATTACAAAGTGGTGCCGCCAGCCACCTAAGGTGCTTATCTTCTTGTAAACGATATACCTGTGTTCTCACTCAAGGGGTCTATGGGAAGCCAGCCGGGTGAGTCACCCGTCACCCCTAGCCTCGTTGAGGTAGACTAAAAACGGGTCCCAGATGGTTATACATTTTCTAAGTGCATTGGTTCTCAGGAACCTAAGTCTCTCCATTCGTATAACAGAGGTCATGTCCGTCAACCACAATTGGAAAGAGGGTGGAGAGGGAGATTTCCATTCCTGGCAACAGTTGTCCCCAGTGTCAGAGACTGTTGCACAGCTGTAGGAAAGTTCAGAGAGGACTCCGAGCAGCCGAAGATGGCGAGTTCTGCCTCCGGCTGGTTCAATGTGGTTCTGATGGAGACTTTGGACACGCTGGGCTCGAAAACCGGTCTCTAGTGTGAACGGCGAGTGTCAATGCCTCCACCCACCGCGGCCACTACACCCTACACGGCGCCTATTTGAATGTCACACATGCCACAATACGTAGTCATACTGAGTGTCAACGAAAAAAATGGAACACGTTAGTCTAAATAGATGAAACTGTGCCTGGGTTGTTTAATCACGTAGATCCGCCTTTCTACACTTATTGATTGCCCCAGCTAGAGATTATAATACAGTCATCACTTCAAGCCACCTTGGCTCACCTAGAAGTGTCAATTCAGAATCAGAATTCTTTTACTATCCACCTTATTTCTAGCTGCCATGATGCCTGATGGGTGCTTCTTCCGTTTCCGGTGTAATTTTTACACTGTTTTAACTTGACAAAAAAATGTCTACGAGGATTTTACAGCAGAGCCATTCTGCTCTACAGCAGTGTCGTTCGGGTGCTGGGATAACGTAATGCATTGTGGGTAGTCGGCTACTGGGGCTAATGCTAGCGGCTAGCGTAATAGTTACTTTACATGGCAGTGAAACGCCACTGAATGACCAAATTGATTGAACTTTGAACCATTTCGAGTAACACTGTTTCCATACGGACGCGCAGCGTTGGTTAGTCGTTTATAACGTGACTATATTTATAACTTTTATAACGTGCTCCAGCTTCCGGTTTATAATTTGGGTCTGCAGCCGAGTATAACAAATGGCAAGCTGCAACAATGAGTCACGTTAAACCGGACCTTGTTCCCACAATTATTTTTTACAGTGGGGCATTCAAAAATAAGGTGGATAGGAAATTGTCTCGGTTGCAGTGCCATCAGCATTGATGATCAAAGCTGTCACTGCAATGATGTAACAAAAGTATGAAGCTTTTCCGTCAGTCAGAGCTGTCGAGGCTGTCATCTGTCCACTACAGCCAGTCCTAAAAACCTAAAGGTACCGGCACACCCTCTGGCAGCTACTTTAATACATCCCCACAATCTAATTATCAGTGTCATTAGGCCTACCTCCTCTCTGTTGGGGAGCGTACCTATGTTCCCCGGGTTCTATGTTCCCCAGGGTTCTATGTTCCCCAGGGTTCTATGTTCCCCGCTCTTGCTAAAAAGGGTCCTATGTTCCCCGCTCCCGAAAAAAGGTCCTATGTTCCCTGCTCGTATGCAAGTCGGCGAGTAGCGCACCGCCGCACGCCTCCACAACCATCCTTCACTTCACCCCCAGCACCCAACACCCACTGCCCGGGGTTCCTCTGCCTTTCCGACATGCTGCCACTCCGAACGTTAACTTCCATTATTCGGACTGGCGGTCGTTCACCTTAGAAGCCGCAATGCCGACCTTAGGTTTAGGCGTGGGGGTGGGAGAGGTTAGGTTTTGGGTTAGGGTCTGGGGGAGGTTAGGTTTAGGCATGGGGGGAGGTTAGGTTTGGCGTGGGGGCTGGGAGAGGTTAGTGAAAAACGGGGAATATAGACCCCCTTTCTGAGTGCCGATATTTCGGAGTGGCAGAACGTCATAATCAAATTTGATATTGCCAGTTGACATTTGATTATGTGAACAAGTGCACTGTATGTATCACATGATGTGTCAGGTGACCCCTGCAAGGGTACTTAAGCGGTGTGTCCCTACCATTGACCTATATATAATGGACCAACATAGCTCATTGACTTTGACACAGCAAAATGAAGCTCACTTCCGGATTTGTTTGATTTCGTTTGATTGGTTGAATGGATTAATGTTACACGGAAGTACGAGGAGAAGGGACGGCTGCCCCTTATCGCCGTAATGCATTATGGGTAGTCAGCTACTGTGGCTAATGTAGCCGCTAACGCGACTTACTTTACATTGCAGTAAAACGGCACTGAATGACCAAATTGATTTAACTTTTAACCATTTCGAGAAACACTGTTTCCATACGGACCCCCAGCGTTGGTTAGTTGTTTATAACGTGACTATATTTATAACGTTATAACGTACTCCGGTTTCTGTGCTGAATCCAATGGTCTGAATACAGAGAAGGCTTAAGGCTTTATCTAACGGTATAGATAACGTTAAATGGTCCGCCATGTTATGGACGTTAGATGTATGGTATCTATATAGTTACGTGTGTCTACTAACATTATTAAAATATCATAAAGTAACGCTATTTTCTGATAATTTGCTCAACTATACTTGCTACCTGATGCCTTGCGGCACATTGCTGCCTCTACCGGTCGGAAGTATTACTGTTCTTTTTATCCAATGTTTGTCGTCAATTTTCCTCGAAATGGGGCTATCATTTGGAAAACGGAGCGCGTTAGAGCATGAAAAAGACTTGAAATTGTTTTTTCAGACCATACACTAATTTGGAAAGTGTTTATTTAATACATAGACCGAGAGAGAAGTTGTCTCGTTTCCCATAGAGTTGAATGGTATGTTCCCGGGAGTGCTACACAAGCTGCGACCCCCACTGGCCATTTGGAAATAATGCAATTTCCGCATTGGCGTCAAAAATAGGCAGGCTGAAATGCCCACTGGTCCCTACACTACATTCATGTCTGAGGAAGGGCTTTGCCCGAAACGTCACATTATTTTTGTGGTCAAATAAATATTTGGGAGCAGCTGCCAGTGTGCGGACTCTATTTTTGTATGACTTATTTGCACCTCGGTCCTGCACCTGGTTTTAACCCCTCACTGGATGTGCGTGCCTTTTTTGTACTTTTTAAAGGCTGTGCCAACCATAGGTTGAGGCGATGTCTCGTCATAGACGCTGGGTTAGCTGGCTGGGGGCGTGGTCAGAGTGGGGTAAATCCACCCGTTCTATCCATTCAGCAGAGTAAGTATTTAGCTGCTAGCCCAGCCCAGGCAGACAGGATCAGGGATTTAACCCCCACAGTAAGCGCACATCTGAACAGACATCTGTGTACCTGCTCTATATCCCCAATCCTGTAGTGTAGAGCCGCAGCACCGTCCCTTGATCAGTCGGCCCATTGAGATATATACGACTGTCTCTATACATGCTTGGTTTGCTTATGACACAATGCGTCTTATGAAGCATACAGTAGTTGGTTTGTGCTTTGTGACTCATTATTTGTGGTGACAATTGTGCAGTGATTGCTGAAATGAGTTGACTGGGATTAGTGATTATAATTATGTGTTTTTAAACACAACAAATTGCCTCATTGAGGGCATTCAAGTTTTCTACTCTAATCTACTTTAGAGCACATTGGTAATATATGTGTGTGCATGCGGCTGTGGAAGGAGTACTTATGATAAACCCTTTCCAAAATGGTGGAGCCATGAATATTTAGTATAGAAAAGCCAATTAGTAAAGTATTGCCTGACTTCCTAAGAATTAACAATTAAAATTGATTAAACTCGTATTCTTGTCCTCAATCAGTCTCTTAACGCACTGTCTGGCAATTCATTTAATAAAATGTGATTGACAAGAGTCTTTCCATTTCAGAAAAATACATTATATATTCTTATAATAAAAATGAGAAGTTTCTTGAATTTTGTTCTGCCACAGCTATGCCATTTTACGTGCGATTAGGATCTGGAGATTAGAAGTGTAAAGAGCATCCATGTGGGTGATCTGACGGAGACAGATTTTTTAATTAGGTAATTGCCTTAATTACCTAATGATGCAATGTCACTCGAGCAACGATGACATCATCACTGATGACATCACCAATCTAATAAGTGATATCATCAGTGATTTATGATGAATTTGAGTGTGTGTGTGGGGGGGTCTAATTGTGCATTCCTTTATAACTGGGAACTGGTAATCTTACGACTTCAAAGGTCATGAGCTGGGACGGTGACGTCACCAGAGCTGGTATTTCCCATTCCAAACTCGTAGGAGCCTCAGCAGCCCCGATCTCAAAAATCCAAGATGGCCGCGCCACGCAACAACAGTAGTTATAATCGTAGTAATGTTGTTTAGCACTTCTGTTTTGTTTGTGTCTCATTAAATCAGCTGTACACACTGCCTAACATCTATCTGTGTGCACATGAGGCTGCAGTGTTTGTATGCGCAAAATGCCATGTTGTCAACTGTCAATTGTCTGACCAATGAACAGTGAACTTCCCAGCTCAAGTTTTCTGCAAATGGACTGCTAACAAAACGGATTTTACGTCATTTGGCCTCCACATCCTAGTTATTTTGCGATAAAGGAAGACCACCAAGACTGACTGTTGCCCTATCCATGCGTTTTGGTGTGCCATGGCATTTGACTGTTGCCCTATCCATGCGTCTTGCATTTCTGTTGCCCTATCCTTGCGTCTTGGTGTGCCATGGCATTTCTTATGCATAACAAACAGGTCCTTCATGGACACATGCAGCGCAAGGGGCTGTTTGTCATTTCCATCTTCAGTCTTGAATTGTGCTTGTTGTTGAAAAGAAGTTAAATTACTGTGCAAAGAGATATTCAGTCTCCTCACATCTCATGTGCATTTATAGGGTGCCGCGTCTATGTGCCGACAGGCCGCAGTGCCGACAGGTCGCAATGCACGATAGCCCACAAGCAGAACCAGCTGAGCGAGGCGGCGTGTCGGTGGAGCTAACCTCTCCCAGCCCCCACGCCAAACCTAACCTCCCCCCATGCGATGCCTAAACCTAACCTCCCCCAGACCCTAACCCAAAACCTAACCTCTCCCACCCCCACGCCTAAACCTAAGGTCGGCATTGCGGGTGGTCGGCATAGCGGGTGGTCGGCATAGCGGGTGGACCCCATTTATAGCAACTTCTGGCAAACTTATTTTCACAAAAAAACGACAAGGTTAAATTCAGTGTCTCTGAAGCTGCAAGCATGGTACAAACCATACTAGACCTCTGACATAGGACTGATAGTCTCTCCCCAGACTCAAATATTATGTTGAATCGCTGCGCTCTGCATACTACATAAATGAGTATGTGCCACTTCACAGCCACTGCTGGTTTTTGAAGCCGGGGTGAAATTGAATGAGTGACAGGTCGTAGCACCGATGAGAGAGCACCTCCCGTGTCGTCTGATCGCAAAGTCGTTACTGATTGGAGAGGACTGAATCCACCACTGGCATATGACTGGCCAAGCGAACGGTTCCCTCCCATAACCAGCCGGCTGAGGGAAAGTGTCCCAGACCCAGAGAGAGATCTGCAGCATGCAGTAACGTAGTGTATCAGCGTAAGAACTCTCATGGGTCTGGCGTTGAGACTACACACTACAGACTACATACTACCACAGCTGCGAATGATAAACAGTAACACCGTTAGTGTGTCGAAAACCGCAACTCCGGAACCAAAATGCACGCAGGCTCCGCTTATGTCTCCCCCAGACCTAAAGATTTTCAAATCCTTGAAGATTACAAAAATCTTGAGAGTCCACAGACAGACATAACTGATTTTCAATATTTCAATCTTGGAACATACACACAATTGCTACCGTTCAGACGCAACCCCACACACTTGACGATTACGCTGAAGATTGTCACCTCGGAGGACATGGGATCTCGCAGAGAATCGCGTGATTAAACGTGACTTCAGAGCACAACAAAAATGTGAAAATATGCGCACCACACGCTACAGGATATATATATATATATATATATATACTGTATATATATATATCCTGGCACAACGGACTGAAACAAATTGCCTTGACGCCCGGCCGTACTACAAACCTGTTTCGATTTTGGAGCGTCAAATGAGGTTCCTGTAGCGACCAAAGCGCTCCCCCTCTCACTGCAGCCACACTTGCTGCCGCAACGTGTTTGACGCAGGCTGTCGCTGCTGCCCATGCAGCCCATCCACTTTGTCTTGGATCGCGTAACCAGGTATCCCAGCATGCTTTGCAAGGCGATGAGTAACGTGTTCAATACAAAGTGAATGGGCAGCAGCGACAGCCTGCGTCAAACATTGCGCAAGTGTGGCTGCACCGTCTCTCTCTCTTCCTCTCTGTCCACTTTCATCCCCGCCTGTCTCTATGGTCCACCCGCTATGCCGACCACCCGCAATGCCGACCTTAGGTTTAGGCGTGGGGGGTGGGAGAGGTTAGGGTCTGGGGGAGGTTAGGTTTAGGCATGGGGGGAGGTTAGGTTTAGGCGTGGGGGGAGGTTAGGTTTAGGCGTGGGGGCTGGGAGAGCTTAGCTCCAGCCGGTCCACCGACACGCTGCACGCCGCCTCGCTCAGCTGGTTCTGCTTGTGGGCTATCGGCATTGCGGCCTGTCGGCACATAAGACTCGGCACCCTGTCTCTCGCATATGCTCCCCAAACAAATCTCACGCCAGTTCAAATATAGCAAGCCTGTAAAATATAACACTGCACTATACCAAGACTGTGAGAATGCTCTTCTAAACACATCGGCTACCAAAATATATTTCCCTGCTGCATGTCATGATGAGATCAGATCGGCAAATTTTGGATAGACTGGATTGCTTCATGCAGCAGCAATGCCTTTTTCCCCACACTGCCTGATAGACAGGTTACGACGATTACAGCCTCTGACTGACTGACGGGCTCAAAACTACAGTATAACAATGTTTTATTCATTGGTCATTGTGATATAAATGTATTTCTACCCCATCAGCTTGCTCTCATTGGCTCTCTGCTCAAGATTCCATCACCTGTCGAGTTGTAAACATCAAACATGTTGGATATGCCCGATTCACAATCGGGAAGAGCCCGACGAATCAACCGCAGTTTGAGCCCCACACACTACAGGATCATTTGGGCAGATTATCGGTCCTGACCAGGCTCAAATCGCGAGCATCCCCGAGTTAGTCGAGAGGGGGGATCTAGGCCACAATCGGGCAAATTCTCGTCAGGTCTGGGGGAGCTAGGCATTAGTCAAAGCTCATCAAGACATCCAAACTATGGAGCAGATGAGAAGATTGAAATTCCACGCAGCGGCTGCATTGATCTTTGTACTGTGAGTCTTGAGGAAATGATTGCTGCCTGGTAAGGCTTCCCCTCTGTTCTCCGCAGCACTCGTCTGTTGTGTTCTCTCCTCTCTTTCAGCCTTTTCTGCTTAATGGCCCATTAGCTCTGCTCTGAGTCTCTGTCAAAGTCTCCCCGGGCTTCTCATCTTTCTCATCTCGCCATTTCACTCATCCATTTCAAGCAGGGGAAAAAACCCAAACCAGACGCTTGCACTTTTTGCAGCGGGAGAAAAGAGGCATCTACATTATAATAGATTATTTGGGAATTTTTAAAAGTAGCCAAACAATTTTGCAAGTTGATCTCAGCGTGTGACATGTATGCCCCCCCTATGCCTGCCAAAGATGTCAGCTAGGGGCATTGATGCCGCTATAAATAAGAGTCAAACTTACTAAGTGCACCCCATGCATGCGTGTGCCAGCCGTTCACCACAGTCACACCTACTAGTATGTTTGGAGCATTCAGGTGAGAACGCTGCCATTTGTATTTTGGTGCTACTAAATAACGGCACTACCTGAAAATGCCAGTGTCAGTCCTCTAACTGCAATGTGATTCAGTGAGAATGTAATCTGAACTACAGGAAAGTCAAAACACAAGGGCTTATGGGTTCAGTATAAAGAAGACATGGATAGCATGGGCATCATGACACGTGGTTTATTCTCTTGTTTGTAGCAGCCCTTCTTTAATACCTTCTGAAAGGTTCAGCACATCCGCAAATTTACTAGCCTGATATTCAGACTGAATCGTCAACTCATGAACTCATTTCCTCTGTTTTTTTCTTCTTCTGATTTCCGGGACTGCATGGTGATGTGTGCATTTGGCATTGCGTAATGGTGATAGCCAGAGCCGTATAATAGAAGAGTTCCAACATCTCCATTCACTCTAATGGACCAGTTTTTTTTCCAGGAAGTAGAAAGTGGAACTCTTGAGTAAAAAATGCAGCACTGTCGAGTTGCGGCAAAATAGACAGTTTGTGTTGTACTTTGAAAGGGTTTTTCATCCCTTGAATCAAATTGTACATTATCAGCTTTATTTTAGCATGCAAAAGTAGCGCGAGACCCCTTCCTGGCTGTTCATTGGCTAATGAGTCTCGCATTTTGGTCCTCCGCTGATGCCACTCTCTCTCTAGAGGACACTAGTGATAGCCAGTGTGTGTGAGAGAGAAAGAGAGAGAGCACGAATGGCACAAATAAAAGACAATGATATAGCCACTGGGAATACTCAAACAAATTATGCAACTAAAACCTGTAGGAGTTGCTGTGAAAAAATAAACAGGGACAAATACAAAGAGGGGGTAATGTGAAATGAATTGAGAAACCAGCATTTACACTCTGCAGGACGCACAGAGCAACACTTGGACATTGTAGCCTACTTGCAAGATTATTTTTGTCAATCAAATGTCCCTACCCCCCCCCCCCCCCCCCGGGGTCCACGCGTTAGTACGACGCCCCATAGGTCAGACTACACATAACTCCGACCACCCGCTAATCCGACCATTGATGTCTACGGCGAGTTTTATCATTGTAGTCTCATAATGTCGACCCTCCATTAATCCGACCATTTTAACGCCATTATTCCGACTGTCGGATTTCATACCCAGTAGTTCGACCTCGCGTAAATCCGCCTATATACAGCACTTCCAACAGAAGCAGTCTGTGCATTTCTCTGTGCGCTCTGGCTCGGGG